>NW_026622842.1:0-57573 GCF_023065955.2 Ursus arctos
CCCAACAAACAAAAGTCCAGGACCAGATGGCTTCACAGGTGAATTCTACCAAACATTTCAAGAAGAGTTAATACCTATTCTTCTCAAACTATTCGTGCACATGGATGTGCGATTTCCTTCCGAAAAGGAAGGAAAACTTCCAAATTCATTCATGAGGCCAACATTACCCTGATACCAAAACCAGATAAAGACACCACTACAAAGGAGCACTCCAGGCCAATATCCCACATCCCTGCTGAGCATAGCTGCACAAATTCCTCCACAACATACTAGCAAACCGAATCCAACAACACGCCAAAACAAAATCGGTCACCACGGTCAAGTGGGATTTACTCCTGGGTTGCAAGGGTGGCTCGATCTTTGCAAGTCAATCAACATGATACATCACATCGATAAAACAAAGGATAGGAACCCTATGATCATTTCGAGAGACACAGGAGAAGCATTTGGCAAAGTACAACATCCATTCATGATAAAAACCCTCAACAAAAGTACGTTTAGAGAGAACGTACCTCAACATAAGAAAAACCATGACAACCCACAGCTAAGGGTGCCTGGGTGGCTCAGTCCGTTAACTGCCTGCCTTCTGGGATCGAGTCCCTCATCGGGGAGCAGGGAGCCTGCTTCTCCCTCTCTCTGTCTCTGTCTCTGTCTCTGTCTCTGTCTCTCATGAACAAATAAATAAAATCTTTTAAAACAACACCCACAGCTAACATGAAAAAACCCACAGCCATGAAAAGCCCATGCTAACATCACCCACAATGCTGAACAACTGAGAGCTTTCTCCCAAAGGTCAGGAAGAAGACAAGGATGTCCACTCTCACCACTTTTACTCCACATAGTACTGGAAGTCCTAGCCACAGCAATCAGACCACAAAAAGAAATGAAAGGCATCCAAATTGGCGAGGAAGAAGTCAAACTTCCACTCTTTGTAGATGACATGATACTATATGTAGGAAACATGAAAGACTCCACCCAAAAACTGCTAGAACTGATCAACGAATTCAGTAAAGTTGCAGGATACAAAATCAATGTACAGAAATCTGCTGCATTTCTATACTCCAATCATGAAGCAGCAGAAAGAGAAATTAAGAAAACAATGCCATTTACACATGCACCCAAAATAATAAGATACCTAGGAATAAATGTAACCGAAGAGGTGAAAGAACTGTCCTCTGAAAACTATAAAACCCTGATGAAAGAAATTGAAGATGACACAAAGAAACGGAAAGGCATTCCATGCTCACGGATTAGAAGAACAAGTATTGTCAAAATGTCTATCCCACCCAAAGCAATCTACACACTTAGTGCAATCCCTATCAACGTACCGCCAGCATTTTCCACAGAACGAGAACAAGCAATCCTAAAGTTTGTATGGAAACACAAAAGTCCCTGAATAGCCAAAGCAATCTTGGGAAAGAAGAGCAAAGCCGGAGGCATCACAATTCCGGACTTCAAGTTATATCACAAAGCTATAGTAATCAAAACGGTGTGGTACAGGCACAAAAATGGACCCATAGATCAATGGAACAGAGTAGAAAACCCAGAAATGAACCCACAATGACAGGGTCAAGGAATCTCCGACAAAGCAGGAAACATCCGGTGTTGGGAAAACTGGGCGGCAACATGCAAAAGAAAGAAATTGGACCGCTTTCTTACACCATACACAAAGGTAAATTCAAAATGGATTAAAGACCTAAGTGTGAGACCTGAAACCATAAAAATCTTGGACGAGAACACAGGCAGCAACCTCTTTGACATCAGCCGTGGCAGTTTTCCCTAGGTGTGTCTCCTGAGGCAAGGGAAACAAAAGCAAAAAGAAACTCCTGGGACCACATCCAAATGAAAACCTTCTGCACAGCAAAGGAAACAACCAACAGAGCTAAAAGACAACCTACTGAATGGGAGAAGATATGGCCAAATGACATATGTGATGAAGGGTTAGTATCCAAAATATAGCAAGAGCTTACGAGACTCAACACCAAAAAAGCAAATAATCCGATTAAAAATTGGTCAGAAGACATGAACAGAGGTTTCTCCGAGGAAGACATCCAGATGGCCAAAGACACATAAAAAGATGCTCAATCTCACTCATCCGGGGAATGCAAATCAAAGCTACAATGAGAGGTCACCTCACACCTGTCAGAATGGCTAAAATCAACAACACAAGAAACAACAGGTGCTGGCGAGGCTGTGGAGGAAAAGGAACCCCCGTGCACTGCTGGTGGGAATGCAAACCGGTGCAGCCACTGTGGAAGGCAGCATGGAGGTTCCTCACAAAGTTAAAAATAGAACTACCCTACATCCAGCAATCGCACTTCAGGGTATTTACCCAAAGAATACAAAAGCACTCATTCAAAGGGATACACGCACCCTTGTGTTTATTACAGCATTACTTACAATAGCCAAGATATGGAAGCAGCCCAAGTGTCCATCGATTGATGAGTGGGTAAAAAGGTGTGGCATATATATACACACCAGACTATTATTCAGTCATAAAAAAGAATGGAATCTTGCCATTTTGCAGTGACACGGATGGAGCTAAAGAGTATGATGCTAAGTGAAATAAGTCAGTCAGAGAAAGACAAATACCATAGGCTTTCACTCACATGTGGAATTTAAGAAACAAAAGAAATGACCAAAGGGAAAGGGGTGGGGGAGAGACGGAGGGAGGGAGGGAGCGAGAGCTCATGAAACAGACTCTTAATTATAGAGAACAAACAGATGGTTACCAGAGGGAAGGGGGGCTGGGAGGGGAACGGGTTAAACAGGTGATGGGGATTAAGGAGGGCTCTTGTCCTGATGAGCACCAGGTGATATATGGAATTGTTGAATCACTACATTCTATACCCGAAACTCATGTAACACTGTATGTTAACCAACTCGAATTAAAACAAGAACTTAAAAAAAAAAAAAAAAGAACAGGAATCCATCAGGATATGTTTGATGTATGTGTGGGGGATGAGGGCACATGTGGGCTGTGGGTGTTTTGCATTTGTAATTTCAGATCGCATGGGAGCACTAGGAAAACAACATTAAAATACACCGAAACTGGGCTGTGGATGGAAGACTGGGAATGCAAGGGTGAGTGACACACACGAAATCTGGGAAAGAGAAAGCAAAATGGGGTTCGATGTTGAAGTCCAGAGTGGAAAGTGAATACATCTGACTGTTCCCTTCAGTGGGTGAGTCAGGAAAAATGTACCTGGTGAGCAATCATGGTCCAATGCTGTGGTTACTGAGAAGATGATACAAGGGAAGGGCTACTGCTTTGCTGACACATTATAAGCAACAACATGGGAATATAGTATTAATAGGACAAACATACCCAAGCCAACCTCTTCTTTTTCTAAAAAAGATTTATTTATTTATTTATTTATTTATTTGAGAGAGAGAGAGAGAGAGAGAGAGCGAGCACAAACAGGAGGAGCAGCATAGGGAGAGGGAGAAGCAGGCTCCCTGCTGAGCAGGGAGCCTGATGTGCGGCTCAATCCCAGGACCCTGGGATCATGACCTGAGCCGAAGGCAGACACCCAAGCGACTGAGCCACCCAGGTGCCCCCCGAGTCAATTTCTTCTAAGCACTACTCATCTTATGCAATTCATTGGAAAACAGACGCAAGGACCCAAACCCAGTACGGAAACACCTAAATCCAAAAGTTCAAGAAACAAAACCTATTCAGGCTCCCTAGAAACTGAAGTTACTATTCTGACACGTCCAGACTTAACCTGACTCTGTTCCTTTCAGGCTACCAACTTTTGTTTCTGAGACACTCAAAACTTCATAACACGCAACACCTCATCATGGGGATGATGGGAGACTCTGGTCAGAGCAGCTCAAGCCCCAGACTCTTCAGAGTCAGCCAATGAGGGACCTACATCCTCTGAGACACAGCTATTGGCCCCACGTGTGAGAAGCTGTCCCGAGGTGAGCCAACAAGGGACCTCCTTGGTTGTGCCACCTGGGAGATTGGTGGGGGTGGGGGTGGGGGTGGGGGTGGGGATGGGGGTGGGGAAGCAGCTGTTTCTCTTTACCGGCTATTTCTTATTTGCTTGATGGATTAGTCATAGGTGTTTTAATCACGGCGATTTAAGGATGTTATGTTAGTTTTGTAGCGCTGCTAATCCAAATACCAGGGACTGGTCAACTTAAATGATATGTCCGTTTATTGCCTCACAGTCCTGGATGCTAGAGGTCCAAACTCATGGTCTGATGGGTGGGTGAGTCTCTGGGCTACGGGGCAAGCATCTTTCGTTAGTCGTTCTCTTTGTCCTAAAATAGCCACGTTCTCACAATATCTACTCACATGGTCTTCCCTCCGTGAGTGTCTGTGGCTCCAAATTTCTCCTTTCTATAATAAGGACAACAGTCCTATTGGATGAGGCCTTCCTTAATGATTTCACCTGAACACGACCACCACGGTAATGCCACTACTACCGTCAAATAAGGTCGCATTTTGAGGAATGAGGGATCAGGAGTACAACATATCAATTATGGGAGGACGAAACTCAATCCGTAAGAGTCAGCCCTCTCGCCCCCCAAATTCATGTCCTCCTGTCCACAATACATTCATCCTATGTGAATGTCACCGCAAGTCTTCACCCATTCCAGCATCAACGCTAAGGCGAGATTTCATCTAAGTATCCTGTACACCAGATAAGGGTGCATTTCCAGCTAGGACTAATGCTGAGGTGTAATTCCCGCCCAACTGAGAATGTGTGACAGAAGACAAGAAGTTATCTGCTTCCACAGTACAATGGACGGACAGGCAGAGGACAGTCATTACTATACCAATATCGAGATACCGGAAAGGGAAACAAGGGTTTGTGGGTCCAGAGCAAGTGTGGGTCCCAGTAGGAAACATTACATTAGATCATGAGGATGGGGAAGAATCCTCTTTGGCTCTAGGCTCTGAGCTCTGATCCCACAGGGGTGGCAGCCCCACGCTCTCTGCCATGGGAGGTGGTGGCCTCCCACCTGTCCGTGGCTGCTGCAGTACCTTTTTCGGAACGCCAGGTGTTCTTAACCTTTGGAACCCAGGAGGTGGCCTCGGTCTCAGGAATCAAGGGGGAGATGGCTCTACAGACCCTGGCGTTCCACCTCTGGGTCTGTAGTGGCAGTGGCAGCCCTGCCAGCCACTCAACCTTCTGTGGGGTCATTTGCCCCCTTTCCTGAAGAACAGCACATGCTCCCAGTGAGATATATCTGCGGGCCCTTTCCTTGCCTGCAGAATCCCAGCAAGTCCAACAGTCTTCCTTCACGTTGTGCCATCTCTTTCCCTTTAGTCCTAGCTGGCCGCGTTTCAGCCAGCGTCAAATTCTCAGAATAAGGCACCTGTGGGCTTCCCCTGCAATCCAAAGGGTTCAAGCCATGGCACAGGAGGGTCCTGCACACATTCTTCTTGGATAACTGTATCTCCATTCCTGGCGGCTGCTGAGATGGTCGATTGGACCCATGTGTCACCAGCCTAAGCTCCCAGCTGATGGTTTTCCAGGCACACCCTTGGCCCTTTTCCCAAAGCAGGCTACCTGGTTAGGCTGAGAAGTTTGCAAATCGTCATGTGCTAGTTTCCTCCTATTTCACTCTACCTTCTTTCATTTACATCTCTCCTCTGGCATTTCCTGTGAGCAGCAAGGAGAGACCAGGCCATGCCTTCAGCACTGCGCTTACAAATCTCCCCAGCTTCTCTGTCCCAGCTTATCACGTGAACGTTCTAGTCTTCACAAAACACTGGACCGTGGCGTGGGCCAATGCTCTGCCACTTGATGACAAGGACGGCCATTTCTCAAGTTTCCAATAACATGCCTCTAATTTCCATCTGCTATCTCGGCAGAAGCACCCTTGACACTCACATTTCTAGCAACATAATTTTCATGATGCTCTATGTCTTCTCTAAGATGATAGAGTCTTTCCTTATAGCTCTCCACTTTTCTGTATGAGCCCTCACCCGAAATACACTTAATGTCCATATTTCATCCGGCAGTCCCTCAAAGCAATCTCGGCTTGTTCTATCATGTATCTCAAAACTCTACCATCCCTACCCATTACCCAGTTTCTCCCCCCACCCCATTACCCAGTTTCAAAGCCACTCCCAACTTATTAAGTCTTTGTTACAACATCACCCCACTTCCGGAATCAAAATCTGCATGAGTGTGCTAAGGCTATCATTACAAAGTACCACAGACTGGGGAGCCTAACAGAAATGTACTGTCCCACAGGTCTGGAGGTTTGAAGTCCAAATCAAGGGTTGTGGGCCAGGTTGCTTCCCTCTGAGATGCGTGAGGGAAGAATCTGTTCCTGGTCTCTCTCTTAGGCTCTTACAATGCCGACTTCTCCCATTCGTGGTGTTTTCTTCCCCCCTACGTTTTCTTCTCTATGCACACGTCTCTGTGTTAACATTCTTCCCTTTCATACAAGCAAAAGTCATTCTGGATTAGCATCCGTGCTAAAGAGGGTATTTTGACTTGATTGCCTCATTCATGATTCTATCTCTAAATATGATCCCATTCGAGGTACTGGGGGTGAGGACGTCTTCATATGATTTTGGTGCAGGCGGGTGGGGGGGGGGCGGGTAAACAACCCGTGTGAGATATGAAACCTGAGCTGTACGTGGGCGCATGCACTGCCTCTTCCATCATATTGATTATTTGGTGTCCCATTAGAGAAGTGAGGTGACCTCATTCAGCAGCCTTTGACTCAAGATGGTATTAATGTTGCTTAATTTTATTGTATTTTTAAAAAATTTTTCTAGCTTCCTATCTCTGTAAAAGTGAAGATACTTTGATTTCAAGCTTTAGAAATTGATTAGGATATTTTTAGCAACCAATATTTGGTCAATATTTTAAGAATGGCATTCGTACTTTTGAAATACTTTGTAAATGCCCCTGTGAACGATGACATTTCCCGCCAAACAAATCTGGGTAATCTACAAAACTCAAAAAACTTTCCTTAGCCCACCAGAAGTGCCCCAGGTACCCCCTGGAGAGACAAATCACAAAACTTACTTAGCTATGGCAGAACACCGTGAGTTCCAGAAAACTATGGTGGGCAGTTCCAGAAAAATAAGGATGCCAGAGAAGGCTTGTGTGTGTAGCAAAGACGTGAAGGCGTGCAAAATGCCTCTTCCATCACTAGGTGCAAAGTCTGGGTTTTTTGTTGTTGTTTTGTTGCTTGTTTGTTTGGCCCGATGTAGAAGAACTCCGATGAGCCGTTACACCTCCAGAGTTCTCCTTGGGATCACGAGAGTAAGAATGTAGCATGAGTGGCCACCCTTGTGAGGTTTATTGCTTATTATTATTCTGGAATATTTGAAAAATCTAATGAAAGGATTTGGAAAAATACAGAATTTTCTCCCTCAGGCCAGTGGGAAAAACGATCAGGAAATCAACGACCAGTAAATTGTCCTCGGTAGTGCCTCAAGATGGGGCAAAATATTTGGGGAGCCAAAGGCTCTTCACAAACCATGCCCATTTTCAGAGATAGAACGGTGAGCCTCTTTGCATAAACAGCATTTCACTGAGGCGCTTCCTTTCTATCATGCTCACTGCTGCTGTTTCAAAGTCCCAGTGTTTGCCATATGACACACAAAGGTTTTGCACATCTTGGTCTTTCGTACTGGTCTCATATGTATTGTTTTATGTGAGAAGTCATATTAAGAAATGGAATCCGTTAGGACATTTTTGCACTCCTTTGGGTGCTTTGCTCTGCGATTTCAGAAATCAAATAGGAGCATGAGCAAAACAACGTCGAATGCGCCATATAGACTGTGAAGACTGAGAGTGTGAAGGTGAGTGACAGATACAAAATCCAAGATGCAGTGAGGAAAAATGGGTGTCGAGGCCTGGACAAAAGGGAAGTGAGTACCTCTGATTGTTCACTTCAGAAGGCAATTGAGGACAAAGGCATCTGGTGAGCATTCATTCTCTAACAGTGTGGTTAATGGTAAAGACTGATAGAAGTGGATTTGTTGCTTCAGTAACAAAGTATAAGCCACAACCCCAGGAAAATAGTATTAATAAGTCAAACATCCTCTAATCAAACTTAAAAAAAAATGTATTTATTTATTTATTTATTTATTTGATAGAGAGAGAGAGAGAGAGAGAGGATGCCAGAGCAAGGACAAGCAGGCAGAGCGGCAGGCAGAGGGAGAGGAGAAGCAGGCTCCCTGCTGAGCAGACGGCCCGATGCTGTCCTCGAACCCAAGACCCAGGGATCATGACCCTTGAGTTGAAGGCAGACGCTTAACTGACTGAGCCACCCCAGTGAAACTTCTTCAACATTACTTTTGTTATGGAATTCATGGGAAAACAGAAGAGACAACCCAAACTCAGTACAGAAAACACTAAATCAAAAAGTTCAGGAACCAATTCCTATTCCAGGCTCCCTAGTAACTGGAGCTACCGCTTTAAGTAGCCCAGATATGTCTGATTCTATTCTTCCCAAGCCTGTAATCTTTTCTTGTGGAAAACGCAAACCTTCTGGACTTGCAGACCAGCTTCCTGAGGATGATGGAGGCATCCAGTCAAGGCAACTCAAGCCTCGGTCGGCTCTGAGTTAGCCAATCAGGGATGTGCAGCCACTGACTCACAGCCATGGACCCAGTGTGCAGTCAGGTGTCTCAGGCTGAACCAGTAAGAGTCTTACCGGGTACTCAGCCTCTGAGATTGAGGGGGAATCCGGTATTATACTTTACCTGCTATTTGTTTCTTTGACCAGTTGTATGCTCTTAACCACGATGAGAAGGGTATGAATCCAGACCTGTGAGTGGACGTATCTCTCACCACTTCCGTCAGGTCAGAGGAGAGTTGTTCAAATTAATAGTATTGAAATGATTTCCCTTGACGCCAACCATGTATTTTAACTCGGGCTATTTGACTGTTCAGGTTTGTTGTTGTTGTTGTTGTTGTTGTTGTTGTTGTTTATCTCTAGCCACATGGGCCTGAGCGAATAAGACCCATCGCATGACATACTCAGCTTTCATGAAGTGGTGCTTGAAGGACTACAGCCTTTGGGAAAACTGGACTGTTTCCTACTGGGAAAAGGAGATGCCAAGGAAAATTCGATTCCCGGTCCTTAGTTCTGAGTTGGGGTGGGGGGAGTTTCCCCGAGAATGCGCATTCACACGAGTGTCCTGGTGTAGCTCTGGGGTTCGGGTTAGCACTACCAGCGGGATGCAAACAATTCCTGGTCACAAACCCAGGCCCACGGCAAATGCACATCTAATCCTTCCCGGAGGAGTAACCTTAATTGAGGTTTTTACAACATTCCTGCAGATAACATCTACCTGTACAAGCACACAATCCCAGAACAAGCCACCCTCGTCAAAATCAAACAAGAAACCAAACTGGAAAGCTCCAAAGTATTATCACCAAATGCCAACTTTAAAAAATGCTTAACACATTTATATAAATAATTACAAGAGGGACGCCTGGGTGGCTCAGTCGGTGAAACGTCTGCCTTTGGCTGGGTCATGATCCCAGGGTCCTGGGATCGAGTCCTGCATCGGGCTCCTTGCTCAGCAGGGAGCCAGCTTCTCCCTCTGCCCGCTGGTCTCCCAGCTTGTGCTTTCTCTCTCTCTCTCCCCCTCTTACTTTGTCTGTCAAATAAATAAATAAAATCTTTAAAAAAATAATTACAAGACATGTAAAATATGAGTAAGAAGTGGCTAGTTATCAAAAATGTGTTAAATGGTTTTCTAGTCTTGCAAATCGTAACCGCCAGATTAAAAGATCCACGAACATTTACACAACAAAGGAGACCTACTGGATAGAGAGAATTGTTAAACTGGAAGATGGGTGAAAGAAATAACACAGAACACCTCATAGAAGGATAAAGAGAAAAATAGGGTGAAAGTGGGGCAAAGAGGCTTAAGGAATGGAGTAAGTGGTTATTAAGTGCCTCTCATTGGCGTTCCGGCAGGAGGAAACTGGGCAAATTTGGAAAATAACACAGAATTTAGGGAAACCATGAATTCCTAGATTCAGGAAGCTCCGCTGGAGACATCATAGTAAGGCTATGATGTAAGCATAGAGAGCACAATAGCAGACAAAAGGACACAGTGCCTGGAAACAGAATACCAGGTAGTGTGACAGCATACCTCTTTTTATCAAGAAAAGCACGTGCTGAGAGAAAATACCTGTCAACTTGTGGCTGCATACTTAGCCAAAGTATCATTTAATAACGAGGCTGTGATAGACATAAAGATGGACTGTCCAGAATCCCCCTCAACGAAGACTTTCTGCTTTGGCTACTTAGAGTGCGGTCAGCTGGAAGTCCTTAGCCATTACACATTTCAGGCATTTCCTCAGCTGCAGAGAGCTGCCTGGCCCAAGCTCTGGGGCTTCCCCGATGGCCACATTTTATGTCTGATTAAGGAGAGGCCATTAATATATGTCTGGTGCCTTCCTCAGTTGTCAATCCTGATTAAATGCCCTGCACACTTAACCCCATCTCGATGCTGGCTACCTTAAAAACTTAACTCAGAAAAAAAGACATTTGAGAAAAATGGTAACTCATAGTGTATCCACCGACTGATACCATATTAGAGGAGCTTCTAAGGAAGATGGGCACTGGGTGTTATAGGCAACTAGTGAATTGTTGAACACTACATCAAAAACTAATGATGTATTATATGTTGGCTAATTGAACATAATAAAAAAATGAAGAATATGGTTAAGGAGATGGAAGATGGTCTCAGCTGCAAGTAAGAATGGTAATAGAATGAATTAGCAAATAGAGGTAAATGAAAGCAATGACTGTATGAAACAGTTGTAATAACCGTAATGACAACTTTGAAGAAAAAAGTTAACAAGATAGAACTGAATACAGTAATTACAAATCACTTGGATAATGGGAGTTCCCAATGAGAGCAACTCATACCTTAAGCTTCACTGGTTCAACCTATGACAGATTTACAGCCCCTGAGCCACAGCCATTAGCCCAAAGAGTGGGAAGGTGACCCAGGATTAGCCAGTAAGGGCATTCTTAGGAGGTTCCCTCTTGGGGATTGTGGAGAAAATTGGCGGGACTCCTTCCCTGTTGTTTGTTTGCTAGCTGGCTTCTAATCATCGTGATTTAATGATATAAATTCATAGGTCGTAGTGGACATACCTGTTTTCCCTTGCATCCAGATAAGTGAAGTATTTGACTACTAATATTTCCACAAAATTTTTGTATCCTCATGAGTAAATGGGACTCTACAAAAATCAGGAATAGCAAGCTTTCTTTGCTGGCTTTATCATCATATTGTACTTTCTAATAATAAAAGTGAGATTCTTTCCCCCTTCGTGATTGGAACTGTTCTATTTGCAGTACAGTTAGCTGTTCATTAAAGGTCCAAATGGAAATGACTTTGGAGGCCTGACCATTTGGGATTAAAACACATCAATGACCCCCAATTTCTTCAATTCTTCTTAAGTCCCTTCGTTTGGTTCAGTTTCTGCAATTTATTTGTATGTGAATACATTTAAGAAATGCCTTTACCTGTATTATCATATGTTTTTGAAGGAAGGTGCTTTAAATTTTAAAGTGTTTTGCATTTATTGACTCTACTTTTCTCCCTATGATGGTTTCTTAGAGAATTAGGGTAATCTTTTTTTTCAACCTTCACTTTTTTGTATTTATCCACCAATTCAAGTATGTGGGGTGTATTCTAGGGACCTACGTAATGTTAAGAAAACAATTTTATGCCAGTTGAGACCTGATTTGTGACCGAGTATGTGATCTATTCTGGAGAATGTTCCATGCGCACTCGAGAAGAATGTGTATTCTGTTGCTTTAGTATGAAATGCTCTGAATATATCTGGTAAGTCCATTTGGTCCAGTGTGTCATTCAAAGCCCTCGTTTCCTTGTTGATCAAGATAAAAAGCTTTAGCACGGCAAAGGAAACAGTCAACAAAACTAAAAGGCAAACTATGGAATGGGAGAAGATATTTGCAAATGTCTTATCAGATAAAGGGCTCAGATCCAAAATCTATTAAGAACTTGCAAACCTCAACACCCAAAAACCAAAAAAAAAAAAAAAAAACAGTCAAGAAATGGGCAGAAGACATGAACAGACTTTTCTCCAGAGAAGACATACAAAAGGCCAACAGGCATGTGAAAAAATGTTCAACATCACTCGGCATCAGGGAGATACAAATCAAAAGTATGATGAGATACCACCTCACACCAGTCAGAATGGTTAAAATTAACCACTCAGGAAACGACAGATGTTGGCGAGGATGTGGAGAACAGGGAACAGTCTTACACTGTTGGTGGGAATGCAAACTCGTGCAGCCACTCTGGAGAACAGAATGGAGGTTCCTCAAAAAGTTAAAAGTAGAGCTACCCTATGACCCAGCAATTGCACTACTAGGTATTTACCCCAAAGATACAGACGTAGTGAAGAGAAGGGCCATATGCACCCCAATGTTCATAGCAGCATTGTCCACGAGAGCCAAACTATGGAAAGAGTCCAGATATCCATCGACAGGTGGATGGATGAAGAAGATATAGTATGTATGCAACACACACACACACACACACACACACACACACACACACACGAATATTATTCAGCCATCAAAAAGAATGAAATCTTGACATTTGCAACAATGTGGATGGAACTAGTGGGTATTTCTTTAAAGATTTTATTTGATTATTTATGTATTTGAGAGAGAGAGAGAGAGAGAGAGAGAGAGAGAGAGAATGAGCAGGGAGAGCAGCAGAGGGAGAGTGGCAGAGGAAGTGGGAGAAGCAGACTCCCAGCTGAGCAGGAAGCCCGATACGGGGCTTGATCCCAGGATGCTGGGATCGTGACCTGAGCCAAAGGCAGAGGCTTAACCAACTGAGCCACCCAGGTGCCCCCCACTTTTTAAAGATTCTATTTAAGAATTTGAGGATATTATTCTAAGCGAAATAAGTCAGTCAGAGAAAGACAAATACCGTAGGATTCCACTCATATGTGGAATTTAAGAAACAAATAGAGGAACACAGGGGAAGGGGAGAAAAAATACATTAAGATGAAAATTGAGAGGGAGGCAAACCATAAGAGACGCTGAACTCTAGGAAACAAACAAACTGAGGGTTGCTGGAGGGGAGATGGGTGGGGGAAAGGGATAATTGGGTGATGGGCATTATGGAGGGCACTTGATGTAATATGCAAGTGATGAATCACTAAATTCTACCTCTGAAACTAATTTTATAACAAGAAAATAGTTTTAAATTTAAGTAAATATTTAAGTATTTTTAATGAGTTTGTAAGGATCCCCATTTCTATTTGAATTCTGCCTTTGGAGGAAATGGTTTTACCATTCTCTTGTTTTCTTTTCTTTCCTCTTTTTTTTTTTTTTTTTGAGGGGAGTGCTCTTTTTAATTAAGATTGAATTAGCCACCTTATACTACGTTAGTTTCAGATGTAGTGTTCAGTAATTTATCAGTTGCATGTAACACCCAGGGCTCATCACATCACGTGCCTTCCTTAATGCCCATCACCCAATTACCCCAATCCCCCGTCCACCCCACCCCCAGCGACCCTCAATTTGTTTCCTATAGTTAGGAGTCTCTTTTCTCCCTCTCCGGTGATTTCCCATTCAGTTTTCCCTCCCTTCCCCAATGGTCCTCTGCCCTGTTTCTCATATTCCACATATGAGTGAAACCATATGATAATTGTCTTTGTCTGATTGACTAATTTCACTCAGCATAATACCCTCCAGTTCCATCCACATCGATGTAAATGGTAAGTATTCATCTGTTCTGATGGCTGAGTAATAATCCACTGTGTGTGTGTGTGTGTGTGTGTGTGTGTGTGTGTGTATCACATCTTCTTTACCCATTCATCTATCGATGGACATCTTGGCTCTTTCCACAGTTTGGCTATTGTGGACATTGCTGTCTTGTTTTCTGATTCTTTTTTTTTTTTTTTATCAGAACTGGAGGCAATGGTTGGTCAGTTATGTCACATGATTTCCAAGAGCATTTGCTGACCATGTCAGAGAGTTCCTGCTCAAACCCACAGTGGCTCAGAGCAAGAAAACAGCTGACTCTGGGAGGGGAGAAAATGGCCCAGTGGTGGGCCATGACAGAGTCATGCTGATGGCAGTAAGAAATTTAGTTATGGAGCTCAGACTCTCTCCAGCAGCTGAAACTGAAATCATTACAATTTGGTTGCTTTGGGTGACATCTTAAAGTGTAAATGGCGTACATAAATCAGGCAATGTGACGGACCACTTTTTTCTGTATGACCTTTTCCAAACTTCACCCAGTTTATTGCTTCTGGGATGCCTAGGACATGTACTTTATAACTTCTTAGTGCATTTCTTAAGTCTCTTGGCCTCTCTTTAAACTTTTCTTTCTCTTTGTCCCTCTATGAGGTGTTCTGCACAATTTCTTCCGCCTATTCTAATTCACCAATTCTCTATCCAGCTGTATCTCATATGCTGTCTAAAATTTCTTTAATCTTTTATTCCAGTGGTTATGATGTTCTGTTCTAGACATAATTGTTTCTAGAAAAATAATTTGCTTTTGTAAGTAATTAGGTATTTCTTCCTCATGTTTTATGTATCTTATCGCTTATTTATATATGTTAACGATATTTTTAATAGTTTGTATCTGATAAGAGGCCTTTACTAGATAAGGTTTGTTTATTGATCAAACCGATAGTGGCATGCTTTTGGATTATGTCCTTGTTTAGGAGGACTTAATCTGTAGGAACATTGTTAAAGCCTCAGTGAATGTTAAGCCACTCTAAAAAGGGGTAGCATTTGTTGTTCCATATGGCAGGCATGAATCAGTTTGTGGTCCAGATGACCTATAACTCTATGTGGCATCATTCTGATAGAGGCAACACGAAGTTTAGAGGATGCCAGAATCCCATTGTGATTGGTTGATGGGATGCAGAAGGGTTTGCAATCACATGCACATGTGGCATGGCCTGGCGTAGTGACCTGCTTCCCTGCATCGCATTTTGTCCAATCAGATATGGAGGTTGCCCGTGACGTCAGGAAATGCAGCGACTATAAATGGGCCAGCGCCCCTCAGCAGCCGGCAGTGTCCTTCCTTCCGAACTGCCGGGAAGGCGAGCCCCACATGGCTGAGCCTGGCTGTGAGCCCTCTTCTGAGGAAAGCCTGGGCACCGAGGAGCCCACGGCAGCCGACCCAGAGAGCCCGCAGCAGAAGCAGCCAAGGTGCCATTGCTGCCGCCGCCGCTGCCGCCGCCACCGCCCCCTCCCGCCCACCCCCGACAGTTTCGCCACCTGCTTCCCCAGGGTTCTGAAGCAGGTGCACAAGGGCCTGAGCCTCTCGCAGAAGGCCGTGGGCGTCGTGGGTTCGTTCGTTAAGGATGTCTTCGAGCGCATCGCCGACGAGGCCGCTCCAGCCAAGCGCTCCAGCAAGCACTCCACCATCAGCTCCAGGGAGATGCAGACAGCCCTGCGCCCGCTGCTGCCCGGGGAGATCGGCAAGCACGCCGTGTCCGAGGCCACCAAGGCCATCATCAGGGACACCTTTCGCCAGTGAGCTGCCTCCGGACCGCCTGACCACCTCCCCCCAAACCAAAGGCTCTTTTCAGAGCCACCTCACTGGGCACAAAAGGACCTGTAACTCTCCAGAGTGCCACCTACTCTAGCGTTTGGACCTGTGCTATTGTGCCGGTCCTTAAAACACTTCTACCGTTTATGAAACATTACCAAATACATCAACCCTACTTTATTGTATGTCTTCAGTGCAGTTTGTTCTGAGCAAAATCATCGATTTACTTTAACCACATTGCATTCGTTTGCTTGCCTAACGTGCCATTTCTGGCAGTTATTGGACCTGTGCGATTCCGCCGATCTTTAGCTCATTTGTACCATGAACGAAACATTATCAAACGTCACGACTCAACTTTAACATATGTCTGTAGTGCAATTTGTTCCAAGGAAAATCGGAATTTTCCTTCACCATATTGATTTTCATGGCTTTCCTAAATGGTCATTTCTGTTAATTATTTCTCAAAGTCAGCCTTATGGGGATATATTCGTAATGGTATTTACCTTTTCACTGTCATTCTCTCACTAGTGCATGGCGGGATTTTCCAGAAGTTCATTATGTCTGATATGGTAACAGATAAAATGCAGAAGTAGATGTAAGAATACATCTGAGTTCTTTAGGTCAGATGTTAAGGAGATTTTCAGATATCTGAACCAATGTCAATCTCCTCTCTAGTTTTTTTAGAAAACCTGTTTTTCACACGCATTTGTAATTTATATCAGCATGATGTCATGGGCTTTTAAAAATTATTTTAACATAAATTGACTAAAATTTCTGTTCTAATATTTTGTTACAGCAAACATTGGCAGATATAACTGGCACAAAAGTTCTTTGGCTTCCTATTAATTTTTAGAGGTGTAAAGTTGTCCTGAGACCAGAAATGGTTCTAGAGATTTACCCATTCTGGTGCAATCAGGTCAACTGAAAATAGCCTCTTTTCGCTGGTCAAGTTTTCCAAAAAGAATTCAATGCCTAATATCCATCAAAACTTCCAAATCATATTGCTAACTTAAATGTACGTTATAGAATCCTCAGTTCACTTTGGCTCCTTGGACTAATGCAAAATTGAGGGAATTAGTGAGTAAGCCTAGTTTATCTGGAGACTTGTATTGAATTAAATCTCACAAGTACAGCCAACAAAAAAAGGGGGCGGGGGAGCTCCGGAGAGGGGCTTTCAAATCATAATGCTGACAGAAAGCTTTCTTTTCACCTTCCTGACTCAAATAGGAATGACAGTAGCATTTCATCAGCACACATGATATTGGGCTTTCCCTTGAGGTTTATGTGTTCACAATAACATCTTTGGTTTTCTAAGGGTTTTAGGTAACATAATGGATCTAAAACATTCGCACGTGCTGTTTTAGAAGCTATTGTTTTTCTTTTATCTTTTGGCTTATTCACATAGATCATATTATAAATTTTCCAATAGTAAATCCTGCTAGCGTTCTTTGAAGTAAATCCCTTCCTCCTGGATGGCTTTTTCTCGACATTATTTGGGTCCTTTCCCGTGCTTATTCATAACTGTGTGCAGTCAGCAACAGACTAGAGCTCGGATTTCTCATGACTTCTGCACCCCTTGCCACTTGCTTTTCTCAACTGTCCCCAAAGTCTCACTGTGTCCTGGGGGCTTCCATTTCCCAGAAGCAGCCCGGACCCAAGGCTTCGTTGGGTTCCCTCTTCAGCAAGAACATGGACTGTGATAGAAGGCAAACCAGGGGCTAGTGGAGTGGACTTGACCCCTTAATTAGTCTTTCCTTCACCTGTTTATGTCTGGGTGTCCATGTTCCTCATATGCGAGGCACAGCTGTGCTTGAGGGAGCCAGTTGTGCTCAACCCTGCCTGCCCCCAACCAGGGCAAGTTCTGCCGTCCAGCCATTCCCCTACCTCTCTTCCTTGACCGCTCTGGCCCCAAGAAGCTGGATTGTACTCGGAATCCCCTGAAAGTCACACTCCTAGTTTGTTTGTTCCTTATTTCCTCCTCGAAGAGAGGCTGGCTACTCCTCCCAGAAGGTCAGACCCTCCCCTTACCCAGCAGATCATTCAATGTCCAGCACGTGTGTCAGGGTGGCAAAGGGACCTGACGTGTGAGGCTTCTTTGTCTCTTCATAGGTAGGGCGACCATATCATTTCTTGTCCAATTAATGCAGATGGTTTTGAGAGTAAAAGGGGTGCTATGCATAATTGTGCTGGGACAGCAGGCAAAATCAGGACATGAGGACACCCTTCTAGGGAAAAGGTCTGCGGATAGAGTAAGGACATCTCTTGGGGCTCAGGGATTTGCAGAGCACAAAGGGTAGTAGGACAATGAGAGTGCATCACCTTTTTCATAATTTGTTCTCTTCGGAGTTCTGGTGCCTCTGATTTCTGGGGACAAGTAGTGTTACTGGGCTGCATTAACAGGGAAAGGAGACACAGCATGGCCAGTGCATCTGTTTGGATCCTATAACTGCTGTGAGCTAGTGGGACGAGGCTCTACAGCAAGAGTGATGAAGGGCACAGGTTTTGGAGTCAGATTAGACCTGGGTTCAAACCCCAGCTGTGCCTCTTATTAGCTGTGGTGTCTTGGGTAAGTGACTTGATCTCTTTGACCCTCAGTTTCCTCCTCTGGACAGCAGGGTCTATGAGATTGTTGTGAGGATTCAGTGAGATAAGGCAGACAGAGTGCTCAGTGCATGGTGGCTATACTTATTCTCAGTCCTGAGATTCATGCCCTCGGGCAGTTGGAGGGGTGGGGGTGAGATTTGATGCCAGACAGCTGTATGCACTTGCCCTCCTGGCTACCTTGGCCCCATCTGTTTGCTTAAGGCTGACGGTGAGATAAGGGAGGATGACTTTTCCTTCCCGAGCCTCTGTTAGTAAAGTTGCAGAGATAACGCTGCCCTGAGTTGCGATGGGAAGTTGCTAGGGAGCAACTGGAAAGTGCCTTGTTACCTTGCTAGCTTTGGGCATTGCTGACTCGGGGTTTTGTTGGCAAGCTGTTCCTCCTCACTCCCACTCACCCTCTCCCACTCACCCTCACCCTCTCCCTGTCCAAGTCCCATTCACCTAGCAAGTCTTGGCTCAGCTCCTACCTCCTCTGTGAAGATGACCTGACCATCGCAGCCTACAGTGACTTCTCCCTCCCTGAGCCTCAGTACCTCCAACTGTAAAACGGGTGCATTCTTCGTAATGCCCCTGCGGAAGGGCCACGATTAGGGCTGAATGAGGGAATAGATGTAGCATGCCAGGTGCAGTGTGTGGTACAGGCCTAAGGTGACTTCCCTGCCTCTTTCTCTTCTTGCTCGCTGAACCCCCCGCAATGTGTGCATCCTGGTCTTGATCAGATGCGGCCTTCTACTGGTAGTCATTTGGGAGTATGCCTGTGCTAGCTCTCTGTTCAATTGTAATGCCACAGAAGTTAGGGGGCCACACCTTCTCCTTCCTCACCTTCCAGTATCCAGCACTACACAAATCACCGTAATAACCATTTTTAAAAATTGAGCTCTATGAGATTCTACATGGCAGGCGCTCTTCTGTGTATGTTATACACACACGTCCAGTCTTCACCCTTTGCCCCCATATTTTCCTTACAGGACAGGCAGGCGTAATTCCTTCTGTTGAGAAGAGTGAGGCCCAGAGAGGTTGGGTTATATCTAACGAGTGGCCTAGCCAGGAATCAAATCCAGTTTTGACTCCTACGCTAGATTAAGTCTCCCTTGAATGCCTGCAAATGGGTGGGTGGGAGGATGGACCGAAGTAGAGACCAGAATAGGAGAGCCTGCACCTTTACTTTTACTTAGTAGGGGGAGGCCTGCTTGAGAAAAGCCTGCAGGTAGTAAAGATACAGGATTCGGAGGGTCCCCAAGCCTCGGTAAGGTCCCTCTTGGCCAGGAAAAAAAGAGGTGGGGGGAAGTGATGGGTCAAGCTAAACCACAGGGAATTCCACGGTGGCTCCAAGGTCCCAAAAATGAGCAGCGGAGGAGGTGAATAAGCACGTGTCGAATGAGCCTCCTCTGAAGAGGCTTATTAACCCAGGAAGGGATGAATTCCCTTGGAGTCAAGGCTGAGCATTTCACTCCAATAGAATACCAATCATGGGATCTATGATTAGGTGTGGAGATAAGCTCTGCTGCACTCTGGCATCAGGCGTGATGATGGGGAAAGCAGAAGGGATTGGCCATTTACTTCAGCAGACCTCAAATCCGGTAGGACTCCAGACTGACCTGGGAACCCGTGGCCATGACCTCACACAGCAGGCTAGAAGGCTGGTAATCTGAGGCTAAAGCACAGTCTGAGGCCTGAGCCTCCAGACCCGGGCCTGAGCACTTCAGGGTCATGGGACTGTGCTCAGCCAGGCTTCCCTTAGATCCAGTAGAACTAGGCCTCCTACAGGTGAGTACTTCAGGGGTCCACGAGCTGTGTCTTTGGTCCCGTCAGATCTTCCAGAGGCCTCACTCGGGTCGGAGGGAAAAGCCCTTCTCTAGCTGAGCTCCAAGGTTTCCTGCTCTCCCCCTGCCCTGGCTCCCAGGGATTAGGATTCAGGAAGCCTCAGCGAGGGAGCCCAGGATACCCAGGCTCTCCCCTGGCCTCAACTGGCCTGCCAAGCAGCATCCACCGACACTACCTGCTTCTATTCACAGGACTCCCCACCCCACCCCCACCCCATTCAGGGAAGCAACAAGAAGCAAGAAGCAAGAAGCTAGGCTGGGTAGTTAGGTGGAACAGAGGTCTAATCCCGGCTCACCTGCTTCCTGAACTGGGTGACGCAGGGCAATTGCCTCAACTTTCTAGTCCTGGGTTGATTCTTTGTCCATCGGGGATACAGACAGTACTTACCTCATAGGGCTTTAGAGATCCAAGAGGGGTGTTATCGTGCCCGCCACCACCAACTTCCCAGAAGGGAGGAAAATCCACCGTCAGAAATGCAATAAAACTGTCAAATCTGTGGGAAGTCATCTATCTAATCTGTATAACTCAACTTGGAATACTATTTTTTTGTCGTTCTCTGCAACAGGATAAAAATTCCCCTTTTCCCTTAAGATCGGGGGGCGGGGGAGGGAAAGCCTGGAATCGCCACTTTCAAGTACTTTTCAGTTCTCCAACCACAATATTTTAGCCATGCTATGCTCAGGAAGGGTCAGGAAATCTCGTGTTAGGGTTTATAGCACAGCCTGCATTCATCTATTCATTTATGCAACAAACATTTGCTGAGTACCTACTACATCAGGCTGAGAGTCCAGAGGGGGGGAGGCAGATACTTTGGTCAGATATTTATAATATATGAAATGCTATGACAGAGGCGTGCTCAGGTGATTTCGGGAGCCCAGAGGAAGGGCATTGAACCCAGCCCAGGGGCTAGTCAGGAACTCTTTCTGGAAGAGGTAAAGTGTAAGTTATGTGGGTTTTGTAGTGTTTTCCGTGTTCCACGTCACATTTTGTTTGTTGTTTGTTTTGAGTCCTGTTTCCAGAACGAGGAGGCAAGAGGAAAAGGAGACGTCTCAAGCGGTGGAAGCAGCAGGAGCTGATTCCGCAGCAGAAGCAGCTTGGGAGCTGGGGGACTAGGGTGACCAACTGTCCCAGCCTGCCAGGTGCCTTTGAAGGGCTTCCTAGGATGCAGGAAGGACTTTCAGGTTGCATACCAGGTCAGTCCCGTGTTGCCTATGACTGCGGGGCTCCCATGATGCGGGACTGTCCCTGCTGAGCTCAGAAAAGCCCTGGGCAAACCGGGAGGAGTTAGTCGCCCTTGTGGGAACTGCAAGTAGTTCAGCATCTCTGGAACTTCAAATGCAAGGCAGGAAGTGGTGGCAGATGAGACTGGGGAGAAAGGCAGGGGCCAGGTCATGAAGGGCTTGGTGGGCCGTATTAGGGAACCGGAGCTAGGACCTTGTCCTCTAGGCAGCAGGGAAACTTGCAGGGTTTTAAGCAGGGAAGTGACAGGCTGTCAGGTTTGTGTTTTTGTTAGATCACTTTGGCAGTGGTACAGAAGCTAGATTTGAAAGGGCCCCGAGTGGAACTGGGAGGTGGTTGCCTTAAGCCCGGTGACAGCAATGAAGGCCTGGTAGGAAGCAGTAGGGATGGAGTGGGGAGGAGAGATTCGGGGACTGCTTGAGGAATGACACTGGTAGCATAGTGTGACTAACTGGACATGGGGCGAGAGGGACAGCAGAGTTGACGGTGATCACTCCAATTTAGAAAAAAACTTACACACATTTTGGATAAATGAAAATATAGAAAGAAAAATATAACCAAACATCCATCTACCCACCACCCAGCCTAAGGAATAAAATATGACAGATACCGTTGAACCCGCGTGTACCCCTCCCCTGTACCCCTCCTTGACCCTCCCAGAGGTAACCCCTCTATTAAATGGATGTTTCTCATTTCCATGAATTTCTTTTTTTTAATAATTTTTATTTTGTTATATTAGTTCATTTCCACGAATTTCTACCACAGAGATATTAATCGCTAAACAGCATACACTGTTAGCATTGTTCTGCATGTTTCCATGTTTCCATAAATTATATCATGATGAAGGTATTTTTCTGTAACATGCTGTTTTCTCTCACTGCTGTGTGTGAGGTATGATACCGATAGCCCTGGTTCACTTATTTTCACTGCTGAATAGCATTCCATTGTGTGAATATGTGTCTCATCCATTTTACTGTTGATGACCATTAGATGGTTTCTAAATTTGGGGTTCATAAATACAATGCTGCTAAGAACACTCTCATCCATGTCTCCCTGTGCGCAGGTCTCTAGATTGGGTGCCTGGGAGTGGAAGTGCTGCAGTCAGCAGTCTGCGCGGCTCCGGCACACTGATCAACGTGGTCCAAAGGAGTCAGACCACCTTGCACTCCAACTAGCGATGCATGTGATGCCCCCATTGCTGTAACTCCTCACCAGCATTTGGGGTGATCAGTTTTTTTCTTCCTTGTGGTTCCAGTGCTGTGAAATGGTACCTCATCGTGGTTTCAGTAGGCAATTCTCAGGCTGCTTATAAAACAATGCCCTTCCTGTGTAATTTTTTTTTTGGTACTTGTATGCTTACTCTTTTGTAAAATGCCTGGTCCAGGCTTCCTAATGTTAATAAGCCCTCGAGGCCATAGAATCCCCTCTAAGTGGCCCTTCCCCTCCACCATTATTGGAACCGTTTCACAGAGTCACGGTTTGCTTTTATGAACCCATGTTTTCTGTACCTAGGTTTTCATTGCTCTGCAGCTTTACTATGACGCATCCAGGTGTGTGTCCTGAATCTAGGGAACCACGGCTCTCCTCCCTTCTGGAAAATTACCAGCTATTTCCTCTTTGAATATTGTTCTTCTGCCATTTGACCAGTATCTCCTTCACAAACTCCCACGAGATGCAGTTTTTATATTTTTGGTCCATGCCTTCTGTCTCTTCACCTTTCCTTTACCTTTCCTTCCTCTTTATCTCTCTGGGAGACAGTCTCCGTAATTTCTTTTCTCTCTCTTCCCATATGCTAATTCTCTATTCTGGTGGGTCTAATTGGTTCTTTCAAAATTACATGAACCTTTTCTTCCAGTGGTTCTATTTTCCACTTTCAGAAATTTCACTTGACCCTTTGTGAGATTTGGTTGTTTCTTCCCTGGGATTGTTGATATCCTCCCCTCTACTTAAACACGTTAAACACTTTTTAAATAGTTTGCACCTGGCAATAAGTCTTTGGAGGTGTACATGTTTCGTTTTTTTTAATTATGAGCATGTTAGGGAGGGCTTTATCAGTAGGAACCTTCTTAAAGCCTCCGTTAAGGGTGGCCTCCTCCAGAAAGGATTTGACTTGCATTTGCCCCACGTCTGGGATTCTGCCAGAATTCATTGAGCCATAACGATAGTGTTTGTCAGAACTCCAAAGGCACATGTGGGCAGGATTGTGACTTCAGGTTCTCAAAGGAGCCTTCCCACACCTCAGCCAGACCCAAGGCCAAGAGATGCAAGTTTCCTTGTCGTCTCCCCTGCCCCTGTGGTAAAACAAAACCAAAAACAAAACAAAACAAAAACAAGACAGTTTTTCACCGAGGGCCTTATTTAACAAGCATCAGGGATTGATACAGAAGTCTCAGTTGTCTATTAATCTCTGGCTCTTTTCCAGCTCATCATTTAAATATCACATTTAAATGATATTTATAATAATTTTTCTCAAATATCTGTGTGTGTTTGGAATGGGAGTTTTTCACTAATCTATTCCAAATAGTGTCCAAATAAAAAGCGTCAGTGACCCCTAAACGTGTAAATCAGACCAGGCCCACTCAGTAGTAGTCAGATGATGCCTAAGCTACTCTGCAAGGTTTGAGACAACTTGCACTCCCATCCTGTTGCCTTGGTGGGGCTGGTTAGAGAGATGGCTCCTCTGGGCCTCTGTGCCACTCCAGAGAGTCTCAGAGCCTCTCCATATTGTACTTCCAGCAGGATAGGCAAAATTCCTATATGGCAGATCAGAGCTTTCAAGAAGCAAGGCGGAAGACACCTTTCCTCTTAAAGGTTAGATCTGTAATTCACATAGCATCACTTCCACCATCTTTCATTAGCCAAAATAATCACATGCGTGCCCAGAGTCAAGAGCAGGGGCGGGGGAGAGGATGTGTGGGAGGGGGTGGAGACAGGACCTCTCAGTGGGAAGTGTCGAGGACTGAGCAGCCTTCCCGAACGTGACACACAGTGTCATGCAACACACATTCTTTGAGATGCTACTGGGTGCCACACACTGGGTATGCCCACACAACAAAGTCTTTGGTTCACTGGTCCAGGGTGGCAAACTCTCGAATTGTTTTCCACCTCTCTTGCCCCTAGTAGAGTGACCTGGCCCATGTAGCAGAGCCCTCCAATCCAAGGCAGAGCCTTCACCTCCCTTAGGAATCCCCTAAAACCTGACACTTCAATTGTCATCCATCCCTCTCCACAGGCCTACAAAAGTACATATCCAGAGAGTCATAAATAGGGCAGGTTTGAGGCCACGAAAAGACTTTAGGGAGAGGAGGCGGGAAGCACGAGCAGCCCCATACATAAGCCATCCCAACCTTTTAGAGTTTGTTCATGGCAAACACTTGCTTACAAATCTCGATTTGAACCAATTACACAGCGGAGATCAGGGTAGGTGAAGTAATCGATGCCGCATTTCATTTTATATTTACGTATTTCCTGTCAAGCAGGTTAATCCGAAGAAGAATGAGCCTCTGATAGGCTCAAACATTCAAAGGCTTTTAACACATCTGGTGGACCAGCAATCGGAGTGAAATTCAAAAGATCAGCCAGGGTCCTGGTGTCAGACGTAGGCCAGTTGCTATGTGATCATCTTGGGTAAGGCCATTCACTTTTCTGGGAAGACCCTACTTGGGAAATAACTCTGAATTCCTAGAAGGGATAGAATTCACTAAGCCAGTCCAGTTATCTAAACGAGCACGATAACGATGCCTACTATTCATTCCTAAAACAAAAATTCCCAGTTGTGTATGACAAAATACCTGGTCAAGCATCAAGTCCACACATAGTCCTATGGTCCCTGCCTAACTATGACCCCCAAGGGCTGCTCACCATTACTTCTTGTAGTAAGATCTTGGAAGCAGAGGTAGTTAAATTATGGACAGGTTTCAGGATTATCATGTCCAGAAGAATCATGGGTTACAACAGAAGCTGTGAGGGACAAGACTGACCGTGTCACAACCCTCAGATGGTCGCTAGACAGCATGGCAAGGACTGAATTGATGACCATCTGGAGATGAGTCCTAGTGCTCTCTTGTCCCACTAATGTCCTCCTCATGGATCGACCAAAACCCACCTGTGATCCTGGATTTGTTTTTAAAGTACCTCATAATAAGAAGAAAAGAGGATGTGGCCACTTTTTCAAGCTTTCTCCTCCCTTCCCAACACTCACTCTGTTCTTATCCAGGAGTGACAGACCATGATCAAAGAGGAGGGGGGCTATGATGGGTCCAAAATCAGGACCAACCCCATTTTATTGGCTCAGGTCTGGTTAACTGGGTTTTCATCCTGCCAAGTCAATGTGCTGCATTTTGTATTCGGGGTCATGCACTTGAGGTAAAAGAAAAAAGAAATTACTTCAACTTCAGACAGCTTGAAGAAAAAGATGGGGAGGTGCAAATCACCTTATGTCTCTTAATTCATTGCCACTGTTTTCTTAATCTGATGGAGAAGACAGGAGACATGTCTGCCCTAGTCTTGGGAACATGGCTTTAAATCACTCTAATTACAAGCAAACAAACGATACTAATTTAAAAAGCGTGTAACGGGCAAAGAAACACACCAATTTACTCTTCAATCTCCGAGGATGAACACCAGGAAGTCGATTATGGGCTCATTTGGGGGTCCACCTACTCCAAGTGTAGGTCAATGGCTGCAGGTAAGGGGCTGCAAGTTGTTCATTAGCTCAGAGGAGAGTGAGACTTGGCTGCTCTCAGTGGAAGCTGTCATCATTCTAATGATGCGTAACAGCAGGTCATGAAAATCTACCTTTCAGAAACAAAGGATAATAGCCTGGAAAAGAAAAGAATCAGAGAAATATGAACTAGTTATAACAGTAACTCCAGTTTCTAGGGAGATCGAAGTAGGTATTGTTGTTTCCTATCATTTTGATTTAGCTACTTCTGTTCTGTGTTTGCATCCTCAGTCATGTGCTTAGATGAATTCCTTAATAGGTGACATGCTGATAAAAGTGTGCTTGGGGTATGTTTGTTCTATTAATACCATTTCCCCCATTTTCGTGCTTGTAATTTGTCAGGTACAGCAGTAAAGTCCGTTCTCTTAGTTGGCCTTTTCAGTAAAACGCATCATTAGATTATAATTGCTCATTTAGGCCCTTTGGTCCCCATTCAGCCACGGAGCCAACAATCAGATGTACACACTCCTCCTTCTGGGCTTCAACAACCAACTCCGCTTTTCTTCTTTCCCTCCTAGATTTCAGGCATGTCAGTCATACTCACACTCCAAGTCTTCATCCCATGGCCCAGTTATGATCCGTTGTTTAAGCTGTTTCACCAACAATCCTATTTGCTTTCTGAATTTACAAACGCAAAGCACAACAAAAGATACCCTAATGGATTCACTTTCCTAAAATGACTTCTCACATATTACAATACCTGTGAGACCAACACACAAGGATAACGCTGGTGGGAAAAATGTGTATGTGATACAGAGAAACACTGGCATTTCGAAGCAGAATTAATTAGCATGATAGAAATTAAGAGATCAAGAGAAATGTATTTTGTTCTAACTGCTCCACAGTTCTTAGTCTGAAAAGGTGCATAGGTCTGAAAAGAGCCTTTGGTCTCCAAAATTTTTGTTTCAGACCTGTGAGATTATCTCAAGGCACCACCTAAAAGGATTTACTTACAGTTGATTTCATGGTAGGTTGTCTCAGTTTCCTAAGGCAGCATACTCTTTTTAAAAAATCCTCTCATAAGATTTTTCTCATATTCCAGAATAATAACAAGTACTAATTCTGATGGGGGAGGGGTCCTTTGCCCTGAATCCTAACTCCAATGATCCAGTGGAGTGCTCTGGAGGTAATGGCTCATCAGCGTTATTGTACATTTGACCAAACAATTCAGGGAATCTCTTGAGTATTCTGCACTGTCCCCCATTCTTTCCCTTAAGCAAGTGGGGCTCTACAAAAGGTGAAATCGTCTGTGAGTTCAATCTCTCCCAGCAGAGTCCCATGGTTCTTCTGCTGGGTTCAAGAAAAGCTTTATCTTTTGTAGTTTATCCATCTTGTGTCTCATGTGACTGAGAATGAGATTCCTTACAGGTTTCTAGATCCCATCCAAAAAAAAAAAAAAAAAGATTTTCCAAGTGTTTTAAAAATGCAAAGGAACACTTAACACTATCGACCTAACATTGGGCTTTAAAAAACACACCATAATTCGTTTCAGATGATTGAAATCACAGTGTATGTTCTCTCACCACAGCGAGAGAATCTAGAAATCAATTGTTTATGAGGCAACTGGAAAATATCCAACTGCTTTGAAATTAGGTAATGAGTGTATAGCAAAAGAAACAAGTAAAAATCCATAGAACCAGAAAAAATCCAAATGAAAATAAGAAAATATAGCCTAACAATAATATTAACACTGAAATTGCTTGAGGGGGGGAAAAAAAGGATTCATCTGTTAACTGACCACCACTGTTTTCTTAATTTCTTGGAAAGGGCAAGAGATTTGTCTATTAGTGGGTCCGCATTCATATCCTTATTCACCAGGATTATAAGCAAGCAAGCAAACAACTACAGGCAAAGAGTCACACACTGTTTCTCTCCAATCTGCATGCTGAAAATCACTAGAAGGTTCGTTCTTTTTTCGCAACCTCCCCACACCTTGGGTCAGTGGAGCTAGTCGGGGGCTGCCAGTCTTCCACTGGATGAGCCAGTGAGGACTGTGGTGTTGGCTGCTCTCATTAGAGGATCGAATCACCCGTGCCTAATTGCAGGTCACAAAGGTTTTTGTTTTAAAAAAGATTTAGGCAGGAAGAGACAAATATCAGAAAAAAACTGAGTGAATTCAGAGAGTACTTTCAGACACCAAGGAGTTCAAATGTGAATTGCTTCCTGAATATGGGATTTAGCTATTTCTGTAAACTGTGTGTCCTCATTTATATGTGCAAATGAATTCCAAATAAGGGATAGGTTGCAAATGGGATATGCTCGATTATGTGCTTCTGCAGTTATATCTGTTGTCACATCACACGTAAAGAACCTCTGGATGGGGGGGCGGTTAAGATGGCAGAGGAGTAGGGGGACCCTAAGCTTGTCTCATCCCTCGAACACAGCTAGATGGTTATCAGATCATCCTGAACACCCAAGAAATGAATCGGAGGCCTGAGAGAACCACATCTGTAAGTCTACAAGTAGAAGAGCGAGCACCTTTTGGAAGGTAGGAGGTGCAGAGAGTTGAAACGGGGGAGATATGGTTGTGGAGACAGGGGTGGGGAGGGAGACTGCTTACAGAGGCTGCCACAGAGTGTCATAAGCAGTGGAGTGCAAAATCTGAACTTTTAGAAGCCTGCTACCACGGAGGACATGCCTGGCTTAAAGGTGCTCACGCGGCAAAGTGGGGTGGAGTCCCAGCAAGGTCCAAGGATCCCCGGGGTCCCAAGAAGAATGGGTGGTGCCATCCCGCTGCACTATTCCCACGCATAATAGCACGGAAGCCAGCTGGGAGCTGTGGGTCTTGGTGCCAGCTTTCTGCGCTGTTTCGCCAGAAACTGAACCACCAGGCAGTCATGCAACCGCTTTCCTGGGACCGGCCAGCAAATGGCAAAAGTGCAACAAGACCCTACCCTGGAGGGATAGCATGGATCTGTGCCCCAGAGTCCCCAAAACTTGGAGTTTTGAAACTCAGTCACATGCCTGAGATTAAAAAGCTCGGACACAGGCAGGGTGAACCCAGGGTTCAGACGGAAACCGGGGACACAAGCAGGGGGCTAGATTGTTCTCCGAGAGGGCTCACTGAAGAGCCCTCTTCAACTCCGGGGCTAGAGAGTGGGGCGCCATCATATTCATCGCACCCATCAGCCCTGAAAGCCTTCAGGGAACAAAACGGTGCCACCTAGTGGAGTCGGGAGCTGACCAAGTCCGGGCCCCCTGTGCCCTAGGGGCGCATTTCCACTGAAACAAGCCCCCTGAGAATCGGCACAGCAAGACCCTCCCCCAGAAGACCGGCACAAACCACTCGATGGCACCAAGTCTACTGATCACAGAGTGCTACAAAGCTTCAGCTCTAGGAGAAATAGGATCTAGCTTCCTTTTCACTTGTATTCTTTATCTTTTTATTATTGTTTTTCCTTACTATTCTTTTTTTTAAATTCCCTTTCTAAAATTTTTATTAATTTGTTATTTTTATTTTTTATACATTTATTTATTTATTTATTTATTTATTTATTTATTTATTTTAGTGCGGAGGGGCAGAGGAAGAAGGAGAGAATCCTCAAACAGACTCCCCGCTGAGCACGGAGCCTGACTCAGGACTCAATCTCAGGACCCTGACATCATGACCTAAGCTGAAACCAAGAGCCAGATGCTTACCTGACTGAGCCACCCAGGTGCCCCAAGTATAAATTTAAAAAATTTTTAGACATATATATTTTATTTTTTGCTTATTTTCAGTTTTGTTTTCTTTTCTTTTTTTACCTTTTATTTTGGGATCTAGATTCTTTTAACAAGCCAACCGAAACACACCCAGGATCTAGGTTTTTTGTGGGGAGGGTTGTTTTTTCCCTTTTTTGTTTCTTTGGTTTTTGTGTTGTTTTTTCATTTCGGGGGTTCTTTTTATCTACTTTCTTTAATTTTCTGGACAACACGGCAAGACAGAGAAATTCACCCCAAAAGAAAGAACAGGAAGTAGAACTCACGGCCAGGGATTTAATCAATACAGATATAAGTAAGATGTCTGAACTAGAATTTCAAACAACGGTTATCAGGATACTAGCTGGGCTTGAAAAACTCATAGAAGACACTAGAGAATCCCTGACTACAGAGATAAAACAACTAAAGTCTAGTCAGGCTGAAATAAAAAATGCTACAAACGAGATGCCATCCCACATGGAGGTCATAATAACGAGGATGGATGAAACCGCGGAGCAATTCAGTGATATAAGTGATAAAATTATGGAAAAGAAAGAAGCTAAGAAGTAGAGGGAAAGAAAGGTAATGGACCACGCAGTTAGACTTAGGGAACTTAGCAACTTATTAAAACGTAATAACGTTCATGGCATAGGAGTCGCAGAAGATGAAGAGAGAGAAAAGGGGGCATGAGGTTTATTCAAACAATTAGAGGTGAAAACTTCCCTCATCTGGAGAGGAACGCAGACATCAAAATGCAAGAAGCAGAGAGAACCCCCTTGAAATTCAACAGAAGATGACCATCGCCAAGGTGTATCCTTGTCAAATTCACAAAATACACAGACAAGGAAAGAGTCCTGAAAACAGCATAGAAAAAAAAAAAAAGTCCTTAACCTACAAGGGAAGACAGATCAGATTCACAGCAGATCTGTCCACAGAAACGTGGCAGGAGGGCAGAAGCGAGTGACAGAAAATATTCAACATGCTGAATGGGGAAAAATATGCAGCCAAGAATGCCTTACCCAGCAAGGCTATCATTCAGAATAGAAGGAGAGATAAAGAGTTTCCCAAATATATTCTCCCATTCCGTGGGCTGCCTCTTAGTTTTTTTGACTGCTTCCTTGGCTGTGCAGAAGCTTTTTATCTTGATGAAGTCCCACAAGTTCATTTTATCTTTTGTTCCTCTTGCCTTTGGAGCACTGGGTGTTATACGCAACTAATGAATCATCGAACTTTACATCAAAAACCGGGGATGTACTACTGTATGGTGACTAACATAATATAATAAAAAAGTACTAATATATAAAAAAAAAAGAGTTTCCCAAACACAAACTAAAGGAGTTCGTGACCACTAAACAAGCCCTGCAAGAAATTTTAAGGGGGATTCTTTGAGTGGAGAAAAAGAGACCAAAAGCAACAAAGACTAGAAAGGACCAGAGAACATTGCCAGAAACACCAACTCTACAGGTAATACAATGGCACTAAATTCGCATCTTTCAACAATCACTCTGAATATAAATGGACTACATGCTCCAATCAAAAGACATAGGGTATCAGAATGGATAAAGAAACAAGATCCATCTACATACTGCCTAAAAGAGACACATTTTACACCTAAAGACACCTACAGATTGTGAGGGGGATGGAGAACCATCTATCATGCTAATGGACACCAAAAGCCATACTTATATCAGACAAACTAGATTTTAAAACAAAGGGTGTAACAAGAGAAGAAGAAGGGCATTATATCCCAGTTAAGGGTTCTATCCATCAAGAAGATCCAACAATGGTAAATACTTACGCCCCTAACTTGGGAGCACCAAATATATACATCAATTAATAATAAACATAAAGAAACTCATGGATAATAATACAATAATAGTAGGGGACTTTAACACCCCACTTACGACAATGGACAGATCATCATCTAAGCAGAAAGTCAACCAGGAAACGTGGCTTTAAATGACAACACTGGACCAGATGGACTTAAGAGACGTATTCAGAACATTTCATCCTGAAGAAACAGAATACACATTGTTCTCAAGTGCACATGGAACGTTCTCCAGAATAGATCACATACTGGGCCACAAACCAGCCCTCAACAAGTACAAAAAGATCGAGACCATACCATGCCTATTTTCAGACCGCAACACTATGAAGCTTGAAGTCAACCACACACACACACACAAAAATGGCAAGACCTCAAATACGTGGAGGTTACAGAACATCCTACGAAAGAACGAATGGGTTAGCCAGGAAATTAAAGAAGAAATACAAAAAACACATGGAAGCAAATGAAAATGAAAACACAACAGTCCAAGACTTCTGGGATGCACCAAAGGCAGTCTTAACAGGGAAGTATACTGCAATACAGGCCTAATTCGATTACCAAGAAAAGTCTCAAAGACACAACATAACCTTACATCTAAAGTAGCCAGAAAAGGAACAGCAAAGAAAGTCTAAAGCCAGCAGAAGAAAGGAACTAATAAAGATTAGAGCAGAAGTAAACCATATAAAAACAAAACAAAACAAAAAAATCAGTAGAACAGTTTAAGAAAACTATGAGCTAGTTCTTCAAGAGAATTAATAAAATTGACAAACCCCTAGCCAGACTTATCAAAAAGAAAAGAGAAAGGACCCAAATAGATAAAATCACGAATGAAAGGGGAAGGATCACAATCAACACCACAGAAATACAAACAATGATAAGAGACTACTATGAATAATTAGATGCCAACAAACTGGGCAACCTGGAAGAAATGGACAAATTCCTAGAAACCTACAAACTTCCAAAATGGAAACAGGAAGATACAGGAAATTTGCACAGACCCATAAGCAGCAAAAAAATTGAATCAGTAATCAAAAAATCTCCCAACAAACAGAAGTCCTGGGCCAGATGTCTTCCCAGGGGAATTCTACCAGACATTTAAAGAAGAGTTAATTGCACACCGATGTTTATAGCAGTGATGTCCACAATAGCGAAACTGTGGAAAGAGCTGAGTTGTCCATCGACAGAGGAATGGATAAAGAGGAAGTGGTATATTGGGGAGCCTGGGTGGCTCAGTCGTTAGGCGTCTGCCTTCAGCTCAGGCCGTGATCCCAGGGTCCTGGGATCGAGCCCCGCATCGGGCTCCCTGCTCTGCTAGGAGTCTGCTTCTTCCTCTCCCACTCCCCCTGCTTGCGTTCCCTCTCTCGCTGGATATCTCTCTCTCTGTCAAATAAATAAATAAAATATTTTTTTTTAATGAAGAAGTGCTATACATATATATACACAATGGAATATTACTCAGTCATCAGAAAGGATGAATACTTACCATTTACATCAACATGGCTGGAACTGGAGGGTATTAGGCTGAGAGAAATAAGTCAATCAGAGAAAGACAATTATCATATGGTTTCACTCGTATGTGGAATATGAGAAACAGCGCAGAGGACCGTTGGGGAACAGAAGGAACCTGAATGGGAAGTCATCAGGGAGGCAGAAAAACCTTGAGAGACTCCTAACTATAGGAAACAAACTGAGGGTTGCTGGAGGGGAGGTGGGTGGGGGGATGGGGAAATTGGGTGATGGGCATTAAGGAGGGCACATGATGTGAGGAGCCCTGGGTGTTATACGCAACTGATAAGTTATTGGACACTACATCTGAAATTAGTTAGCCAATAACTTGGCTAATTGAATTTAAATTAAAAAATAAAATAAAGAAGAGTTAATACGTACTCTTCTCAAACTGTTCCAAAAAAATAGAAATGCAAGGAAAACTTCCAAACACATTCTACAAAGCCAGCATTACCTTGGTTCTAAAGCCAACGACCTCACTAAAAAGAATTACAGGTCAATATTCCTGATGAACAGAGATGTCAAAATTCTTAATAAAATAGTAGCAAATTGAATTCAACAGTACATTAAAAGAATTATTCACCACAATCAAATGGAATTCATTCCTGGGCTGCAGAGTTGGTGCCTCAATATTCGCAAATCAGTCAATGTGATACACCACATTATTAAAAGGATAAGAACCGGATGATCCTGTCCTTAGATGCAGAAAAAGCCTGTGACAAAATACAGCATCCTTTCTTGATAAAAACCCTCTATAATGTAAGGATAGGTGGAACACACCTCAACATAATAAAGGCCATATACGAAAGACCGACAGCTAATATCCTCAATGGGGAAAAACGGAGAGCCTTTCCCCTATGGTCAGGAATAAGACAGGGATTTCCACTCTCACCATTAGTATTAAACATGGTACTGGAAAGGCACCTGGGTGGCTCAGTCGGTTAAGCGTCTGCCTTCGGCTCAGCCCCGCATCAGACTCCCTCCTCAGTGGGGATTCTACTTCTCCCTCTGTCCCTCCCCTGCTCATGCTCTCTCTCTCTCTCTCTCTCTCAAATAAATAAATATAATCTCTAGAAAAATAAAATACATAAGAAAAATCATAGTACTAGAAGTCTTAGCCTCAGTAATCAGACAAGAGAAAGAAAGAAAAGGCATCCAAATCAGCAAGGAAGAAGTCAAACTTTCACTATTTGCAGATGACAGGATACTCCATACAGAAAACCCAAAACTCCACCATAAAGGTTGCTAGAACTCATACACGAATTCAGCAGAGTCACAGGCTATAAAGTCAATGTGCAGAAATGTGTTGCATTTCTATGCACCACTAACAAAGCAGGAGAAAAAGAAAGCAAGGAATCAATCCCATTTGCAATTGCACCAAAAACAAGATATCTACGAATAAATCTGACTAAAGAGGTAAAAGGTCTCTACTCTGAAAACTACAGATGACTTATGAAAGAAATTGAAGAGGGCACAAAGAAATGGAGAAGCATTCCATGCTCAGGGATTCAGAGAACAAACATTGTTAAAATGTCTATCCTACCCAAAGCAATCTACACATTTAATGCAATCCCTATCAAAATACCACCAGCATTTTTCACAGGGCTAGAACAAACAGTCCTAAAATTTGTATACAACTGCAAAAGACCCTGAAGAGCCAAAGCAATTCTGAAAAAGAAAAGCAAAACTCGGAGGCATCAAGATTCCAGATTTCAAGCTACATTACAAATCTGTAGTGATCAAGACAGTAAGGTACTGGCACAAAAACAGACATGTAGATCAATGGAGCAGAAGAGAAAACCCAGAAATGGAGCCACAACTATATGGTCAACTCATCTTTGACAAAGCAGGAAAGAATATCTAGTGGGAATGGGAGAACGGTAAAAGTGTTTTAAGGACCGGCACAATGGCCCAGGTCCAAGTGCTAGATAGAGTAGGTGGCACTCTGGAGAGTTACAGGTCTTTTTGTGCCCAGTGAAGTGGCTCTGAAAAGAGCCTTTGGTTTGCGAGGTGGTCAGCTGGTCCGGAGGGCAGCAGCTCATTGGCATAAGGTGTACCTGATGATGGCCTTGGTGGCCTCGGACACGGCGTGCTTGCCGATCTCCCCGGGCAGCAGCAGGCGCACGGCTGTCTGGATCTCCCTGGAGCTGATGGTGGAGTGCTTGTTGGAGCCCTTGGTGGAGCGAGCCAGACGAGCGGCCTCGTCGGCGATGCGCTCGAAGATGTCCTTAACGAACGAATCCATGACGCTCACGGCCTTCTTCGAGAGGCTCAGGCCCTCGTGCACCTGCTTCAGAACCCTGGGGAAGTAGGTGGCGAAACTGTCGGGGCGGCGGCGGCGGCGGAGGCAGTGGCGGCGGCATTGGCGCCTCGGCTGCTTCTGCTTCGGGCTCTTCGGGTCGGCTGCCGAGGGTTCCTCCGTGCCCAGGCTTTCCTCAGAAGAGGTCCCACAGCCAGGCTCAGCCATGTGGTGCTCGCCTTCCTTACAGCTCAGAAGGAAGGACACGGGAGGCGGTTGACCCGGTGCTGGCCTATTTATAGACGCTGCATTTCCTGACGTCACCGGCAAGCCCTATCTGATTGGACAAAATACAAAGCCAGAAGGCGGGTCACTGAGCCAGGTCTCGTCAGATCTGATTGCATGCCCTCGAGCTTCCCGTCGTTTCAGTCAGAGTGGGAATCAGGCGGCCTCTAAAGCTCTTGTGATGGCCACCAGAAAAACGTTCACTCACATTCCATGTGAAGGTGCAGTTTGCCTCCAGATGTTGGGTCACAATCTCACGGTTGTGAAATCCCACGCAACTTCGGGCCTCCATGCTGAGCTTGGAGCCTGCATGGGAATCTCTCCCTCTCCCTCTGTCCCTTCCCCTTCTCTCCTACCCTCTCTCTCTCTCGGTCCCTTTAAAAAAGAAAAAGAGTTTCATGTTGAAAATCTGGAGTAAACTACACCTCCACAGGGAGTATATGAAACAAATGGGCGAACATGAAACGCAAAAGCTTCTGCACGTCAAAGGAAACCGTCAACAAAATGAAAAGGCAACCTACCCAAAACGGGAGAAAATATTTGCAAATCGTGTTTCTGATAAAGGGTTAACATCCACAATATACAATGAATTCCAAAAACTCAAAAGCAGAAAAAAGAAAAATCAAACAACTTGATTAAAAACCGGGCAAAAGATCTGAATAGACATTTTTCCACAGAAGACCGACAGATGCCCAGCAGGTACATGAAAAGGTCTCCCATATCACCAGTCAGGGAAAGACATATCAAAACCACAAGGAGGTAAAACTTCCCACCTGCTAGAATGGCTATAATCAAAAAGACTAGGAATAACAAATGCTTGTGAGGATGGAGAGAAAAAGGCAGTCTCCTGCACCATTGGTAATGTACTGTATGAAACGAAAACTGGTGCGATCACTTTGGAAAACAGCATGGAGCTTCCTCAAAAAATTAGAAGTACCATATGATCCGACAATTCCACTTTGGGGGTATTTATCTGAAGAAAAACCGGTACAACGAACGGGCACTGCCATGTTCGTTGCAGGATTATTCACGATAGCCAAGATACGGAAGGATCTAAGTATCCATTTCTGTCGGCAGGATATGGCCTGGTTTTACGTGCTTTGAAGTCAGACCGACCTGGGTACAAATCCCAGCTTTACTCTTTACCAGTTGTGTGCCATTAGGGAAGCTCCCTGAGCCTGTGTTTTCTCATCTGTGAAAAGGGAATGATAGTAGTAGCCACCTCATAGGGTTGTTGTGAGCATTAAATGAGATGATGGAAGTAAACTGCTTAACACAATAGACGTCATGAGCACTCAATAAATTTGGGCTGTATCATTTCCTCCCACATGGCACAGGAAGTCAGCCCATTCACCCAGCCCTGGCCTTCCTCTCCACGGTCTGCTTAATTTTCTTCAACCACGTACCTGCGAAGTGGTTATAACAGGGGCTTTGTTGGCTGCTAAGCACCCTCACACACTCCCTTCTTCAGTGAGGTTTCAGCCTCGGCAGAAAAGCTGCACATGGCCTGCTTTTGCACTGCTTGCCGCACATGTCTTACTGACAACTGTGGTGGGTTGAGATCTCTGACCTGGCTTTCGAGCACCATCCAGGGCTATCCTGCCAACTCCGGCAGGCCCTTAACCGGTTGGCACCTCATGTTCTCCAGCACGTGTTTTAATATAGAGCCCACTCTCCTACTCTTCTCCTTTCTAAGACAGCAGTGTGTCGCAGCAAAACTAAAACATTCTAAAAGAGTTGATCAGTGTTTTCACGAGCTCTGCCGTGTATGCTGAACGACTCCCCGGCACTGCCCCTCTACCTCCACCCACAAAACATCACTGGAGTGCAAGTACTCTTCTGACCACGGGGTTGTGAGCAGCCTAGGAACTCCACTCAATGTACTTCTCTCCGACTCTGGGAAGGAAACCAACATCCCCTGTGGTTTTTAGGAAAAGGGGTTTGAACAGCACTTTGGAGATGAAGGGTGGACCGTGGGTTAAAAGTGTTATATAGCATAATACATCCCCAAGGGTGGTGTACACGCCTCTGCAGGCACACGAGATGGTTTCGAGTGGCACGCAGATTTTTTTTTTTTTTACACGTAAGCAGTTGAGTTAGTGTGACTTTAAAATAGACAAATACCATGTGTCCTGTGACATCGCAGATATCATGGCTTAGGAAAATGCTTTTACAAATCTTGAAAATAAGTTCCTTAAAATAGCTATGTTAAATAAACGATTGTATAGGTGATATGCACATATAGCGAAAGGCATGAAACTGTTAGAGGAAGGACTGAAATAGTTGCTTGCCTGCAGAATGGTTATAAGCTTAAGCGTCAGACAAACCTCATTCAAATCTGGTCTACCACTTCCTAGCTGTGTGACTTTAGGAAAGTAACCTAATCTCTCTGAGCCTCAGGGGAAAATGGAGGAGAAAATAGTACCAGCTTCACTGGATTGTTGCCGAGGAGCTTTACGGTGTAGTGGTGTGAGGGCCCAAAACCTGGTGCCAGGTGGTCTGGTTTCCAACCCTTGCTCTTCTGCTTACTAGCTCATCGACACTGGGCAACTTACTTCATCTTTCTGTGCCTTCGTCTCCCTGTCTGGAACGTGGGATTCTTAGGAGGGTTAAAAGAGTTACTACATTTGAAGTGCTTAGAAATATACCATGGAACACTACATCAAAAACTAATGATGTGCTGTATGGTGACTAACATAACGTAATAAAAGATTTAAAAAACGAAAAATTTCTAGTATATATTAAGCGTTGTGTGTTTCTTAGATTAAAAATACATGTATATAAAGCTCCCAACACCTGACACCTAGTAAGTCCTCGTGCAATGTTACCCATTGGGGATGCTTTGTATTCCCAATGCCTGGAACAAATACATCTACGGTCAGAGTTTGATTAAGAAGCAGCATTTAATTGCCCAAGACTCATGGAGAATTGACAGAGCCCAGCACCTCTCTGCAGGAAAAATCAAAACACAGGCCCCAAGGAAGCTGGGCCTTCTTAAAGGACTGTCAGGAGTGGGGTTGGAGAGCGGGCCCGTGCTACTTTTCTTTACCCTGTTAAAATTGGTGTGGGTCATTCCACTTAAGAGAAAAGGAAATTAAGTTTCAGAGAAATTAAGCAAGCAGCCTCATGACACACAGCCTATAAATGACAGAGCTCGGCAGAACGCTATCTTGATGGAGAACTTACCTCCCGAGTGGAGGAATAGAGAACTGGTCCACTGGGGTGCTGAAAGGGGTATGTTATGGGAGTTCTTATGGTAGAGGTACGGTGATGATGATCGTAATATAACAGCAATAGCATTCACTGAGATTCAGCCACTATTACTGAGTACCTCTAGACATTGTCATATCTCTCCCAATCCTGAAAAGAAAAAAAAAACCTAAAACAAAAAACAACTCTTCTGTGATGCCATAACACTCTCTTCCTACTTTCTGACTGATATCCCTTTACTTTGAAAGAGTACCCTATTTCTATCTCCATTCCTCATCTACCACTCACTCCTCAGCCCGCTGCAGTTTGGTTTTTCTTTCCCGAACCATCACTGCCTCTTCTGGGACTCTAGAACATCTGCTCTCATCCATCTTCACATATTTATTCAACAAATACCGAGTCCCTACCAAGTGCCATACACGGTTCTCCCTCTTGATATAGACAGCAAATGAGACAAGGTCTCTCTTCTCAGGAAGTTCACATTCCAGGTGTGAATCAAAGATAATATGTGAGGAAAAAAGGAAGCAGATTGTGAACAAAATAATTCAATGGAGAATGAAATAAATAAATACATATATATATTATATAGATTTTGTATTTATTTTATATATTCATTATATATATGCATATTATATATATTTATTTATAAGCAAATATATATTTATATATGTGATGAAGGAGACAGCAGTACTTTAAATTTGGTGGTCAGGAAGACCTCGATGCAGAAGTAGCAAGCAAGGGAAAAATGAAACCCCTAAATGACTGTACTAAACAGTTCTAATAAGAATTGGACATGAAGATCGGTTAAACAGGATGTAAAGTAATTTGTGTGAATTTTAAAAGATGACAAGGATGTAAAATAAAGTGAGACAAAAAATCTAAAAGTGAACCACTTTTGATATCAAGTGGAGCCTAATTCAAATACAGGACATTTGGGCAAAAAGGAAAATTCTAGAGCATGCATATAGTGAAAGGGAGAAGGGAAGGAACAACCTAGTAGGCTGACCTTGATTTGACATCAGTAGACTGCCAATAAAAAGAGGTACTTCAACTGAGCATACTCTTATTTCATAAACTCACGGGATTTTGATGAAACAACAGCAACAAAAAGATCTCTGGGCTACATACGTTTTCGAAGTGCCTCCAATTAAGGGATTCCCCTCCACAAATTTAAGGAAATTGTAATATTGGAAAATCTATCATTTATTTACATAAGCCAAGAGAAAATAGGGTTCTCAATGGCTGCTAAAGCTACTGGAAGGGTATGTTTGATATTAATAAGTCACCTGAAATGGCTGAGAAACCAAAATTGATATTCTGAGCACATACATCTCAAATAAAATCTTAATACCACCTTTGCTGAGGAAATGCTACAGTCATTCTTATCAGAGCCAGAAAGTGACAAGAAAGCTTTGTGTCAGCATTACAGTCGAAAAGTGTTTGTGAATATTTGGAAATTAAATTTTTAAAAGATGTAAACCGTATAAAAGAGCCTAAATAGTTTTGGTTGGTCTGATTGCACTGCTGATGAGTAAATATCTGGGACAGCTTTGTCTTGGGAAACTTTACACTCTTCAAAATAAACAGGAACCCTATCAGACTCTAAGCAACTGTAACCTGAAGTCAGGCATGTTTTTTTACTCTTAGACATATTTGCAGTGTCTATTCCAAACCTGCAGTAGATAGCAAGAATTTTGTTGAGTGAATGAACGAGCCATGTTTTCAATCTTTCGCTAGTAAGAATGGCGGGGGTGGGGGAACGAGATTAAGAAGATGATTAATTTAAATGAGAGGTGGTAAGAAGTAACCTAATACAGTTTTCTTAAGCTCCAGGAAAATTATTTCAATTGTACGTCTTTTCTCCACATTTTCTTACGGACCTTGGTGGAGAGTGTGGATCTCCTGGTTTCAAGCACCGATCTTGCACTTAGGAGTTTTGTGACTCTGTGCTCCCCGCACCTGCGTCTCTTCTGTAACAAACTAGTTATAATAGCATTGCTGTAAACTCCAGATAAAATAGTACCTGTAAAAATATGCTGTAAACTAAAAAATCTTGTCTAGTGCTAGGGCTATATTATCACAAATACGACAGAACTGCTTTCTCTGCCGTTGAAATAAAAGACCCGATAAAACAGAACAAAACAAACAAAAAATAAATAAATAATGAGGAATCACCGAAGCAATTATGTCAATAACATCTGCCAATATTTACTGTACAAAGCATTATGACAGAAATGTTCATACATTTATTGCAGAATCCATTTAAAAATTGTAGTAAGAACCCAGTAATCATGTTTCAATCATATCCCAGAAATCATAAATTTCAAATGCATATGAAAAATGTTTTTTTCTATAAAAGCATAGAGGAGATTGACGTTGCTTCAGATATTTAAAAATCTCTTCAAGACTAACTCGCCTAACAGAAGTCAGATGGATTCTTATACCAGCCTCTGCACTTTATCTATTGCCCTATCACCCATAACGGACCCCTGGATAATTCAGCATACGCTCATGAGAGAATGAAAGAAAAATGTAAACATCGCTATAACAAAAATAACCCCCATTGAGGCTGACCTACAGAAATATCTAACGGAAATGACTGTTTGGGGCAGCCAAGAAATGCAGCATGGTTAAGGAGAGTCCACAGTTGTCTAAGGAATAAACTGCGCTCAAGTATATATTAGAGTAGGGCTGATCATGTTTTGTTCAAAGTGAAAATACTTTACGTACCCGCAGAATGCCACAACAACAACAACAACTATAGAGTTTGTCCCACTTTTTTAAAGCTACAGGTCTTTTTGTGCCAAGTGAGGTGGCTCTGAAAAGAGCCTTTGGTTTGCGAGGTGGTCAGGTGGTTCAGAGGGCAGCAGCTCACTGGCGTAAGGTGTACCTGATGATGGCCTTGGTGGCCTCGGACACGGCGTGCTTGCCGATCTCCCCGGGCAGCAGCAGGCGCACGGCTGTCTGGATCTCCCTGGAGCTGATGGTGGAGTGCTTGTTGGAGCCCTTGGTGGAGCGAGCCAGACGAGCGGCCTCGTCGGCGATGCGCTCGAAGATGTCCTTAACGAACGAATCCATGACGCTCACGGCCTTCTTCGAGAGGCTCAGGCCCTCGTGCACCTGCTTCAGAACCCTGGGGAAGTAGGTGGCGAAACTGTCGGGGCGGCGGCGGCGGCATTGGCGCCTCGGCTGCTTTTGCTTCGGGTTCTTTGGGTCGGCTGCCGAGGGCTCCTCCGTGCCCAGGCTTTCCTCAGAAGAGGGCTCACAGCCAGGCTCAGCCATGTGGTGCTCGTCTTCCCGACAGCTCGGAAGGAAGGACAAATGGCTGCTGTTGAGGGGCGCTGGCCCATTTATAGTCGCTGCATTTCCTGACGTCACGGGCAACCTCCGTATCTGATTGGACACAATGCAACGCTGGGAAGCGGGGCTCTATGCCAGGCCGTGTCACCTGTGATCGCATACCCTCGAGCTCGACATCACATCGGACGATCAGAGAGGGAATCTGACGTCCTCTAAACTTCTTGGGACCTTGGTCAGAGAAACTTTTGAACGTTCCATTTCATTGTGCATTTTGTCTGCTGATTTTCAACATCAAAACAGTAACAGATCTTAGAAGAGTCATGTTTTTATTGGAATACTTTATATTCCACATCATTACCTTATTTCCGATAAGCAGTAAGTGCCATTGGTTCAGGACACGCCAGAAACCAGGATGGTCTGGCGACCCAACGTCAATGTGTCCACCTCTTAAAATGACAGCAAAGGTAAAGTGGTGGTGACGGAAACACGTGAGCACATAGGGAGAGAAGGGGGAAAATGATGCCTGGGTTTAAACAGTTAATGAATGCGTAACAGGAGGTAGCACTATCTGAGCACCTTCCCTTTCTATCCAATTACTTTGTGGAGGGGGGGCACTGTTTTGGCGGGTAAGGAGCAGCACACAAGAAAGGGTGGCATACCTTTCCATTTATACTCCCAAAGACGGTAGATTGAGGAGCTACAAGTAAGAGGTGGGGGGGGGGATTCCATCTGGTCATAACTAATAATATATCTCATAATAGCTCCTCGTGGTGCTAGTTTGTAAACGCTGTAAGGAAGGGCCAGCAGACTGGGATAACCCAGAGCTGAATCTTATTTCCCCATGTTCTCCGCACAAAGCGAGAGGTGAGGATATGAGATTGGGGTGGTTGGCTGTGGTGCCCTGTGAACCTTCAAGTTTGTCCACAAGAGATAACAGGAGATCCCAGAAATTCTCAAGCAGAGCTCTCACGTGCATGTCGGGCCCACCCTGGTGCCCAGTAGTGCCCAGACTAGAATGGAGAGAAAGCCAAGCAGCCAGGAGTCCCCAGTAAGCCTCCATTCTGTCACGGTCACTTGCATACCTTTTTTTTTTTCTTTCTTGCCAAGCAACCACATGCCGATCCTCACAGATGGCAAAAGCACTACTGACAAATAAATCAGAACAGGTCTGGGCACGCAGGCCAGTTTGTCAGGACCAGTTTGCTTACCTTTGCAAGTAACTACTACCATTGTCAGATGCTCAGCCTAACCCAACAGGTGCCGCTACGGGAGAGGAGAGGGAGAAGGACCGGCCCCAGAGGGCCCCTTCCCGGTGTACCCCAAACTCCTCCTCCTCCTGACAGCCTGGAACCTGCAGCTACCACAGATGGGTCCTTCTGAAGATCCTTTCCCCTCCTCTGGCTTTCCAGGTATTGTATCAACTAATCCGAGTTGGTATTAAGCTTCCTGTTGCCTCTATCAGAAATACTACAAAAACACTCCAGTGAGAAGAAAGGTCAACCAGCAACATTTGTTCACTGATGCCCCAGCAGGGGAGCTTTTGAAAGACTTTGCCAGAAGCGCCAAAAACTGTAGGCTTTTCAACTCTGGCTCACTGAGAGAGTCTGACCTCCATATCCCAAGCCCATAGTTCCAGAGGAATGACTGGCCAGTTTGGGGCCATTTCTCCTACTACTCAGAATGGACTGCTGTCCTGGGCTAAGCCACTGTGGCTTGGGCAGGAACTCCTGCATGGCCACCAACGTGCTGGTGCAAAGCAAGAGCCATAATTGACAAGCACTGGCCCCGATATTTTTGATAACAAATCAATTCTTACTCATATTTTACATGTCTTGTAATTATTTTTTTAAAGATTTTATTTATTTATTTGACAGACAAAGTAAGAGGGGGAGAGAGAGAGAGAAAGCACAAGCTGGGAGACCAGCGGGCAGAGGGAGAAGCTGGCTCCCTGCTGAGCAAGGAGCCCGATGCAGGACTCGATCCCAGGACCCTGGGATCATGACCCAGCCAAAGGCAGACGTTTCACCGACTGAGCCACCCAGGCGTCCCTCTTGTAATTATTTATATAAATGTGTTAAGCATTTTTTAAAGTTGGCATTTGGTGATAATACTTTGGAGCTTTCCAGTTTGGTTTCTTGTTTGATTTTGACGAGGGTGGCTTGTTCTGGGATTGTGTGCTTGTACAGGTAGATGTTATCTGCAGGAATGTTGTAAAAACCTCAATTAAGGTTACTCCTCCGGGAAGGATTAGATGTGCATTTGCCGTGGGCCTGGGTTTGTGACCAGGAATTGTTTGCATCCCGCTGGTAGTGCTAACCCGAACCCCAGAGCTACACCAGGACACTCGTGTGAATGCGCATTCTCGGGGAAACTCCCCCCACCCCAACTCAGAACTAAGGACCGGGAATCGAATTTTCCTTGGCATCTCCTTTTCCCAGTAGGAAACAGTCCAGTTTTCCCAAAGGCTGTAGTCCTTCAAGCACCACTTCATGAAAGCTGAGTATGTCATGCGATGGGTCTTATTCGCTCAGGCCCATGTGGCTAGAGATAAACAACAACAACAACAACAACAACAACAACAACAACAACAACAAACCTGAACAGTCAAATAGCCCGAGTTAAAATACATGGTTGGCGTCAAGGGAAATCATTTCAATACTATTAATTTGAACAACTCTCCTCTGACCTGACGGAAGTGGTGAGAGATACGTCCACTCACAGGTCTGGATTCATACCCTTCTCATCGTGGTTAAGAGCATACAACTGGTCAAAGAAACAAATAGCAGGTAAAGTATAATACCGGATTCCCCCTCAATCTCAGAGGCTGAGTACCCGGTAAGACTCTTACTGGTTCAGCCTGAGACACCTGACTGCACACTGGGTCCATGGCTGTGAGTCAGTGGCTGCACATCCCTGATTGGCTAACTCAGAGCCGACCGAGGCTTGAGTTGCCTTGACTGGATGCCTCCATCATCCTCAGGAAGCTGGTCTGCAAGTCCAGAAGGTTTGCGTTTTCCACAAGAAAAGATTACAGGCTTGGGAAGAATAGAATCAGACATATCTGGGCTACTTAAAGCGGTAGCTCCAGTTACTAGGGAGCCTGGAATAGGAATTGGTTCCTGAACTTTTTGATTTAGTGTTTTCTGTACTGAGTTTGGGTTGTCTCTTCTGTTTTCCCATGAATTCCATAACAAAAGTAATGTTGAAGAAGTTTCACTGGGGTGGCTCAGTCAGTTAAGCGTCTGCCTTCAACTCAAGGGTCATGATCCCTGGGTCTTGGGTTCGAGGACAGCATCGGGCCGTCTGCTCAGCAGGGAGCCTGCTTCTCCTCTCCCTCTGCCTGCCGCTCTGCCTGCTTGTCCTTGCTCTGGCATCCTCTCTCTCTCTCTCTCTCTCTATCAAATAAATAAATAAATAAATAAATACATTTTTTTTTAAGTTTGATTAGAGGATGTTTGACTTATTAATACTATTTTCCTGGGGTTGTGGCTTATACTTTGTTACTGAAGCAACAAATCCACTTCTATCAGTCTTTACCATTAACCACACTGTTAGAGAATGAATGCTCACCAGATGCCTTTGTCCTCAATTGCCTTCTGAAGTGAACAATCAGAGGTACTCACTTCCCTTTTGTCCAGGCCTCGACACCCATTTTTCCTCACTGCATCTTGGATTTTGTATCTGTCACTCACCTTCACACTCTCAGTCTTCACAGTCTATATGGCGCATTCGACGTTGTTTTGCTCATGCTCCTATTTGATTTCTGAAATCGCAGAGCAAAGCACCCAAAGGAGTGCAAAAATGTCCTAACGGATTCCATTTCTTAATATGACTTCTCACATAAAACAATACATATGAGACCAGTACGAAAGACCAAGATGTGCAAAACCTTTGTGTGTCATATGGCAAACACTGGGACTTTGAAACAGCAGCAGTGAGCATGATAGAAAGGAAGCGCCTCAGTGAAATGCTGTTTATGCAAAGAGGCTCACCGTTCTATCTCTGAAAATGGGCATGGTTTGTGAAGAGCCTTTGGCTCCCCAAATATTTTGCCCCATCTTGAGGCACTACCGAGGACAATTTACTGGTCGTTGATTTCCTGATCGTTTTTCCCACTGGCCTGAGGGAGAAAATTCTGTATTTTTCCAAATCCTTTCATTAGATTTTTCAAATATTCCAGAATAATAATAAGCAATAAACCTCACAAGGGTGGCCACTCATGCTACATTCTTACTCTCGTGATCCCAAGGAGAACTCTGGAGGTGTAACGGCTCATCGGAGTTCTTCTACATCGGGCCAAACAAACAAGCAACAAAACAACAACAAAAAACCCAGACTTTGCACCTAGTGATGGAAGAGGCATTTTGCACGCCTTCACGTCTTTGCTACACACACAAGCCTTCTCTGGCATCCTTATTTTTCTGGAACTGCCCACCATAGTTTTCTGGAACTCACGGTGTTCTGCCATAGCTAAGTAAGTTTTGTGATTTGTCTCTCCAGGGGGTACCTGGGGCACTTCTGGTGGGCTAAGGAAAGTTTTTTGAGTTTTGTAGATTACCCAGATTTGTTTGGCGGGAAATGTCATCGTTCACAGGGGCATTTACAAAGTATTTCAAAAGTACGAATGCCATTCTTAAAATATTGACCAAATATTGGTTGCTAAAAATATCCTAATCAATTTCTAAAGCTTGAAATCAAAGTATCTTCACTTTTACAGAGATAGGAAGCTAGAAAAATTTTTTAAAAATACAATAAAATTAAGCAACATTAATACCATCTTGAGTCAAAGGCTGCTGAATGAGGTCACCTCACTTCTCTAATGGGACACCAAATAATCAATATGATGGAAGAGGCAGTGCATGCGCCCACGTACAGCTCAGGTTTCATATCTCACACGGGTTGTTTACCCGCCCCCCCCCCCCACCCGCCTGCACCAAAATCATATGAAGACGTCCTCACCCCCAGTACCTCGAATGGGATCATATTTAGAGATAGAATCATGAATGAGGCAATCAAGTCAAAATACCCTCTTTAGCACGGATGCTAATCCAGAATGACTTTTGCTTGTATGAAAGGGAAGAATGTTAACACAGAGACGTGTGCATAGAGAAGAAAACGTAGGGGGGAAGAAAACACCACGAATGGGAGAAGTCGGCATTGTAAGAGCCTAAGAGAGAGACCAGGAACAGATTCTTCCCTCACGCATCTCAGAGGGAAGCAACCTGGCCCACAACCCTTGATTTGGACTTCAAACCTCCAGACCTGTGGGACAGTACATTTCTGTTAGGCTCCCCAGTCTGTGGTACTTTGTAATGATAGCCTTAGCACACTCATGCAGATTTTGATTCCGGAAGTGGGGTGATGTTGTAACAAAGACTTAATAAGTTGGGAGTGGCTTTGAAACTGGGTAATGGGGTGGGGGGAGAAACTGGGTAATGGGTAGGGATGGTAGAGTTTTGAGATACATGATAGAACAAGCCGAGATTGCTTTGAGGGACTGCCGGATGAAATATGGACATTAAGTGTATTTCGGGTGAGGGCTCATACAGAAAAGTGGAGAGCTATAAGGAAAGACTCTATCATCTTAGAGAAGACATAGAGCATCATGAAAATTATGTTGCTAGAAATGTGAGTGTCAAGGGTGCTTCTGCCGAGATAGCAGATGGAAATTAGAGGCATGTTATTGGAAACTTGAGAAATGGCCGTCCTTGTCATCAAGTGGCAGAGCATTGGCCCACGCCACGGTCCAGTGTTTTGTGAAGACTAGAACGTTCACGTGATAAGCTGGGACAGAGAAGCTGGGGAGATTTCTAAGCGCAGTGCTGAAGGCATGGCCTGGTCTCTCCTTGCTGCTCACAGGAAATGCCAGAGGAGAGATGTAAATGAAAGAAGGTAGAGTGAAATAGGAGGAAACTAGCACATGACGATTTGCAAACTTCTCAGCCTAACCAGGTAGCCTGCTTTGGGAAAAGGGCCAAGGGTGTGCCTGGAAAACCATCAGCTGGGAGCTTAGGCTGGTGACACATGGGTCCAATCGACCATCTCAGCAGCCGCCAGGAATGGAGATACAGTTATCCAAGAAGAATGTGTGCAGGACCCTCCTGTGCCATGGCTTGAACCCTTTGGATTGCAGGGGAAGCCCACAGGTGCCTTATTCTGAGAATTTGACGCTGGCTGAAACGCGGCCAGCTAGGACTAAAGGGAAAGAGATGGCACAACGTGAAGGAAGACTGTTGGACTTGCTGGGATTCTGCAGGCAAGGAAAGGGCCCGCAGATATATCTCACTGGGAGCATGTGCTGTTCTTCAGGAAAGGGGGCAAATGACCCCACAGAAGGTTGAGTGGCTGGCAGGGCTGCCACTGCCACTACAGACCCAGAGGTGGAACGCCAGGGTCTGTAGAGCCATCTCCCCCTTGATTCCTGAGACCGAGGCCACCTCCTGGGTTCCAAAGGTTAAGAACACCTGGCGTTCCGAAAAAGGTACTGCAGCAGCCACGGACAGGTGGGAGGCCACCACCTCCCATGGCAGAGAGCGTGGGGCTGCCACCCCTGTGGGATCAGAGCTCAGAGCCTAGAGCCAAAGAGGATTCTTCCCCATCCTCATGATCTAATGTAATGTTTCCTACTGGGACCCACACTTGCTCTGGACCCACAAACCCTTGTTTCCCTTTCCGGTATCTCGATATTGGTATAGTAATGACTGTCCTCTGCCTGTCCGTCCATTGTACTGTGGAAGCAGATAACTTCTTGTCTTCTGTCACACATTCTCAGTTGGGCGGGAATTACACCTCAGCATTAGTCCTAGCTGGAAATGCACCCTTATCTGGTGTACAGGATACTTAGATGAAATCTCGCCTTAGCGTTGATGCTGGAATGGGTGAAGACTTTTGGTGACATTCACATAGGATGAATGTATTGTGGACAGGAGGACATGAATTTGGGGGGCGAGAGGGCTGACTCTTACGGATTGAGTTTCGTCCTCCCATAATTGATATGTTGTACTCCTGATCCCTCATTCCTCAAAATGCGACCTTATTTGACGGTAGTAGTGGCATTACCGTGGTGGTCGTGTTCAGGTGAAATCATTAAGGAAGGCCTCATCCAATAGGACTGTTGTCCTTATTATAGAAAGGAGAAATTTGGAGCCACAGACACTCACGGAGGGAAGACCATGTGAGTAGATATTGTGAGAACGTGGCTATTTTAGGACAAAGAGAACGACTAACGAAAGATGCTTGCCCCGTAGCCCAGAGACTCACCCACCCATCAGACCATGAGTTTGGACCTCTAGCATCCAGGACTGTGAGGCAATAAACGGACATATCATTTAAGTTGACCAGTCCCTGGTATTTGGATTAGCAGCGCTACAAAACTAACATAACATCCTTAAATCGCCGTGATTAAAACACCTATGACTAATCCATCAAGCAAATAAGAAATAGCCGGTAAAGAGAAACAGCTGCTTCCCCACCCCCATCCCCACCCCCACCCCCACCCCCACCCCCACCAATCTCCCAGGTGGCACAACCAAGGAGGTCCCTTGTTGGCTCACCTCGGGACAGCTTCTCACACGTGGGGCCAATAGCTGTGTCTCAGAGGATGTAGGTCCCTCATTGGCTGACTCTGAAGAGTCTGGGGCTTGAGCTGCTCTGACCAGAGTCTCCCATCATCCCCATGATGAGGTGTTGCGTGTTATGAAGTTTTGAGTGTCTCAGAAACAAAAGTTGGTAGCCTGAAAGGAACAGAGTCAGGTTAAGTCTGGACGTGTCAGAATAGTAACTTCAGTTTCTAGGGAGCCTGAATAGGTTTTGTTTCTTGAACTTTTGGATTTAGGTGTTTCCGTACTGGGTTTGGGTCCTTGCGTCTGTTTTCCAATGAATTGCATAAGATGAGTAGTGCTTAGAAGAAATTGACTCGGGGGGCACCTGGGTGGCTCAGTCGCTTGGGTGTCTGCCTTCGGCTCAGGTCATGATCCCAGGGTCCTGGGATTGAGCCGCACATCAGGCTCCCTGCTCAGCAGGGAGCCTGCTTCTCCCTCTCCCTATGCTGCTCCTCCTGTTTGTGCTCGCTCTCTCTCTCTCTCTCTCTCTCAAATAAATAAATAAATAAATAAATAAATCTTTTTTAGAAAAAGAAGAGGTTGGCTTGGGTATGTTTGTCCTATTAATACTATATTCCCATGTTGTTGCTTATAATGTGTCAGCAAAGCAGTAGCCCTTCCCTTGTATCATCTTCTCAGTAACCACAGCATTGGACCATGATTGCTCACCAGGTACATTTTTCCTGACTCACCCACTGAAGGGAACAGTCAGATGTATTCACTTTCCACTCTGGACTTCAACATCGAACCCCATTTTGCTTTCTCTTTCCCAGATTTCGTGTGTGTCACTCACCCTTGCATTCCCAGTCTTCCATCCACAGCCCAGTTTCGGTGTATTTTAATGTTGTTTTCCTAGTGCTCCCATGCGATCTGAAATTACAAATGCAAAACACCCACAGCCCACATGTGCCCTCATCCCCCACACATACATCAAACATATCCTGATGGATTCCTGTTCTTTTTTTTTTTTTTTTTAAGTTCTTGTTTTAATTCGAGTTGGTTAACATACAGTGTTACATGAGTTTCGGGTATAGAATGTAGTGATTCAACAATTCCATATATCACCTGGTGCTCATCAGGACAAGAGCCCTCCTTAATCCCCATCACCTGTTTAACCCGTTCCCCTCCCAGCCCCCCTTCCCTCTGGTAACCATCTGTTTGTTCTCTATAATTAAGAGTCTGTTTCATGAGCTCTCGCTCCCTCCCTCCCTCCGTCTCTCCCCCACCCCTTTCCCTTTGGTCATTTCTTTTGTTTCTTAAATTCCACATGTGAGTGAAAGCCTATGGTATTTGTCTTTCTCTGACTGACTTATTTCACTTAGCATCATACTCTTTAGCTCCATCCGTGTCACTGCAAAATGGCAAGATTCCATTCTTTTTTATGACTGAATAATAGTCTGGTGTGTATATATATGCCACACCTTTTTACCCACTCATCAATCGATGGACACTTGGGCTGCTTCCATATCTTGGCTATTGTAAGTAATGCTGTAATAAACACAAGGGTGCGTGTATCCCTTTGAATGAGTGCTTTTGTATTCTTTGGGTAAATACCCTGAAGTGCGATTGCTGGATGTAGGGTAGTTCTATTTTTAACTTTGTGAGGAACCTCCATGCTGCCTTCCACAGTGGCTGCACCGGTTTGCATTCCCACCAGCAGTGCACGGGGGTTCCTTTTCCTCCACAGCCTCGCCAGCACCTGTTGTTTCTTGTGTTGTTGATTTTAGCCATTCTGACAGGTGTGAGGTGACCTCTCATTGTAGCTTTGATTTGCATTCCCCGGATGAGTGAGATTGAGCATCTTTTTATGTGTCTTTGGCCATCTGGATGTCTTCCTCGGAGAAACCTCTGTTCATGTCTTCTGACCAATTTTTAATCGGATTATTTGCTTTTTTGGTGTTGAGTCTCGTAAGCTCTTGCTATATTTTGGATACTAACCCTTCATCACATATGTCATTTGGCCATATCTTCTCCCATTCAGTAGGTTGTCTTTTAGCTCTGTTGGTTGTTTCCTTTGCTGTGCAGAAGGTTTTCATTTGGATGTGGTCCCAGGAGTTTCTTTTTGCTTTTGTTTCCCTTGCCTCAGGAGACACACCTAGGGAAAACTGCCACGGCTGATGTCAAAGAGGTTGCTGCCTGTGTTCTCGTCCAAGATTTTTATGGTTTCAGGTCTCACACTTAGGTCTTTAATCCATTTTGAATTTACCTTTGTGTATGGTGTAAGAAAGCGGTCCAATTTCTTTCTTTTGCATGTTGCCGCCCAGTTTTCCCAACACCGGATGTTTCCTGCTTTGTCGGAGATTCCTTGACCCTGTCATTGTGGGTTCATTTCTGGGTTTTCTACTCTGTTCCATTGATCTATGGGTCCATTTTTGTGCCTGTACCACACCGTTTTGATTACTATAGCTTTGTGATATAACTTGAAGTCCGGAATTGTGATGCCTCCGGCTTTGCTCTTCTTTCCCAAGATTGCTTTGGCTATTCAGGGACTTTTGTGTTTCCATACAAACTTTAGGATTGCTTGTTCTCGTTCTGTGGAAAATGCTGGCGGTACGTTGATAGGGATTGCACTAAGTGTGTAGATTGCTTTGGGTGGGATAGACATTTTGACAATACTTGTTCTTCTAATCCGTGAGCATGGAATGCCTTTCCGTTTCTTTGTGTCATCTTCAATTTCTTTCATCAGGGTTTTATAGTTTTCAGAGGACAGTTCTTTCACCTCTTCGGTTACATTTATTCCTAGGTATCTTATTATTTTGGGTGCATGTGTAAATGGCATTGTTTTCTTAATTTCTCTTTCTGCTGCTTCATGATTGGAGTATAGAAATGCAGCAGATTTCTGTACATTGATTTTGTATCCTGCAACTTTACTGAATTCGTTGATCAGTTCTAGCAGTTTTTGGGTGGAGTCTTTCATGTTTCCTACATATAGTATCATGTCATCTACAAAGAGTGGAAGTTTGACTTCTTCCTCGCCAATTTGGATGCCTTTCATTTCTTTTTGTGGTCTGATTGCTGTGGCTAGGACTTCCAGTACTATGTGGAGTAAAAGTGGTGAGAGTGGACATCCTTGTCTTCTTCCTGACCTTTGGGAGAAAGCTCTCAGTTGTTCAGCATTGTGGGTGATGTTAGCATGGGCTTTTCATGGCTGTGGGTTTTTTCATGTTAGCTGTGGGTGTTGTTTTAAAAGATTTTATTTATTTGTTCATGAGAGACAGAGACAGAGACAGAGACAGAGACAGAGAGAGGGAGAAGCAGGCTCCCTGCTCCCCGATGAGGGACTCGATCCCAGAAGGCAGGCAGTTAACGGACTGAGCCACCCAGGCACCCTTAGCTGTGGGTTGTCATGGTTTTTCTTATGTTGAGGTACGTTCTCTCTAAACGTACTTTTGTTGAGGGTTTTTATCATGAATGGATGTTGTACTTTGCCAAATGCTTCTCCTGCGTCTCTCGAAATGATCATAGGGTTCCTATCCTTTGTTTTATCGATGTGATGTATCATGTTGATTGACTTGCAAAGATCGAGCCACCCTTGCAACCCAGGAGTAAATCCCACTTGACCGTGGTGACCGATTTTGTTTTGGCGTGTTGTTGGATTCGGTTTGCTAGTATGTTGTGGAGGAATTTGTGCAGCTATGCTCAGCAGGGATGTGGGATATTGGCCTGGAGTGCTCCTTTGTAGTGGTGTCTTTATCTGGTTTTGGTATCAGGGTAATGTTGGCCTCATGAATGAATTTGGAAGTTTTCCTTCCTTTTCGGAAGGAAATCGCACATCCATGTGCACGAATAGTTTGAGAAGAATAGGTATTAACTCTTCTTGAAATGTTTGGTAGAATTCACCTGTGAAGCCATCTGGTCCTGGACTTTTGTTTGTTGGGAGTTTTTTGGTTGCTGATCCAATTTCTTTGCTGGTTATTGGTCTGTTCAAATGTTCCATTTCTTCCTGATTCCGTTTTGGCAGTTTATATGATGCCAGGAATTAATCCATTTCTTCTAGGTTGTGCAATTTGTTGGCATAGGGTTTTTCATAATATTCTCTGATAATTGTATTTCTGTGGTGTTGGTTGTTATTTCTCCTCTCTCGTGTGTGTTTTTATTTTGGGGGGGGGTCCTTTCTCCTTTTTTCTCGATAAGCCTGGCTAGAGGTTTGTCCATTTTACTGATCCCCCCACCCCCCCCCCCCACCAAAGAACCAGCTCCCGGTTTCGTTGATCTGTTCTGTTGTGTTTTTAGTTTCTGTATCATTTATTTCTGCTCTAATCTTTATTATTTCCCTCCCTCTGCTGGTTTTAGGTTTTGTTTGTTGTTCTTTTTCTAGCTCGTTTAGGTGTTATTTGAGATTTTTCTTGCTTCTTGAGGTAGGCCTGTAATCGCTATTAACTTCCCTCTTAGGACTGCTTTTGCTGCATCCCAGAGGTATTGGACCATTGTGTTTTCATTTTCATTTGTTTCCATGTACTTTTTAATTTCCTTTTATTTCCTGGTTGAACCATTCATTGTTTAGTAGCATGTTATTTAACCTCCCTGTATCTGTGGCCTTTCCAGATATTTTCTTGTGGTTGACTTCTAGTTTCACTGAGTTGTGGTCAGGAAAGATGGGTGGCATGATTTCGATTTTGATCTTCTTGAGTTTGTTGAGGCTTGTTTGGTGGGCTAAGATGTGATCTATTCTGGAAAACGTTCCCTGTGTACTTGAAAAGAATGTGTATTCTGCTGCTTTAGGATGGAATGTTCTGAACATATCTGTTAAACCCATCAGGTCCAGTGTGTCATTGAAGGCCATTGTTTCCTTGTTGATTTTCTGTTTAGATCATCTATCCATTGACGTAAGTCAGGCATTAAAGTCCCCTCCTACTATTGTATTATTATTGATTAGTTCCTTTGTGTTTGTTATTCACTGTTTTATGTATTTGGGTGCTCCCACGTTGGGTGCATAAGTATTTACAATTGTTCTATCTTCTTATTGGAGTGTCCTCTTTATTATTACATACTGTCCTTCTTAGTCTCTTGTTACGGTCTTTGTTTTAAAGTCTAGTTTGTGCGATACAAGTATTGCTACTCCAGCTTTATTTTGACATCCATGTGCACGATAGATGTTTCTCCATCCCCTCACTTTCCAACTGCAGGTGTCTCTAGACCTAAAATGAGTCTCCTGTAGGCAGCATATAGATGGGTCTTTTTTTTTTTTTTTAAATCCATTCGGTCACCCTGTGTCTTTTGATTGAATGTAAATGGACTAAATGCTCCAAAGTAATTATTGATAGATATGGATTGATTGCCATTTTATTACCTGTTCTGTGGTTGTTTGTGAAGATGTTCTCTGATCTTTTCCTGTCTCTGTCTCTTTCATGTTTTGCTGATTTTCTTCAATGATATATTTGGATTCCTTTCTCTTTATTCTTTGCATATTTATTAGCGGTTTTTGATTTGTGGTTACCATTAAGTTTGTATCTAACCTCTTCTGCATATATCAGTCTATGAAGTTGATGGTCACTTAAGTTTGATTCCGTTCTTGCCTCCTCTCGTCCCCATGTTTTAGGTATATATTGTTACATTTTAGTTTTCATTTATTTTTATTTTTATTTTTCTTAGAGAGGGAGAGAGTGGGGAGTGGAGAAAGGAGGTGGAGAGAGAGAGAGTCTTAAGGGGGTCCACACTGGCCACGGAGCCCAACGCAGGGCTCGATCCCACAAACCCAAGATCAGGACCTGAGCCAAAATCAAGAGTCGGACACACAACCGACTGAGCCACCCAGACGGCCCTATGTTGTTACATTTTAAATCCTTTTATTTTGTGAATTCCTTGACTGCCTTTTTGCAGAAATATCCAATTTTTAGTACTTCTGTTTCTTTTCTACCTTTATACTGTCACTTCTGGTTTCTCCTTTCCACTCAAAGGGTCCCCTTTACTATTTCTTGCAGGGCGGGTTTAGTGGTCACAAGATCCTTTAGTTTTGGTTTGGCTGGGAAACTCTCTCTCTCTCCTTCTGTTCTGAATGGTAGCCTTGCTGGATAGAGTCTTCTTGGCTGCAGATTCTTTCCTTTCAGCACTCTGCATATATCATGCCACTGCCTTCCGGCTTGCAACGTTTCTCTTGAGAAGTCTCCTGCTAGTCTTAGAGGTTTTGCTTTTCCCTTGTAAATTACTGTCTTCTTTTGTCTTTCTGCTTCTTAAAATTCTCTTTATCACTATGTTTTGCCGATTTAATTACGGTATATCTTGGCATGGGTCTGTTTCTGTTGATTTTGATAGGGGTTCCCTGTGCCTCCTGGATCCGGATGTCTGCTTCCTTCCCCAGTTTAGGGAAGTTTTCAGCTATTATTTCTTCAAATACATTTTCTGCCTCCTTTTCTCTCCCTTCTTCTTCTTCTGGGACTCCTATAATGTGAATGTTATTGCATTTGGTGGAGTCACTGAGTTCCCTAAGTCTATTCTTGCTTTGTGTAATTCTTTTTTATCTCTACTGTTCAGCTTGATTCCTTTCCGTTCCTCTGTCTTCTAGGTCACCAATTCACTCCTCTGCATCTTCCATCCTGCTGTTCATTCCATCAAATGTGTTTCTCATTCTGTATGAGAGAGAAGGAGAGAGACAGAGCACAAACGGGCAGGGGCACAGGGAGAAGCAGGCTCCCCGCTGAGCAGGGAGCCAGATGTGGGGCTCGATCCCAGGACCCTGGGATCATGACCCGAGCCAAAGGCAGAGGCTTAACCGACCGAGCCACCCAGGCGCCCCTGGTGTATTTAGTTCTTGTGGATGATATCTACTGTAAATGTGGGACGGGGTGAGCTCATTCTCCTCCTACTCTGCCATCTTCCCAAGCTCCTCTGGATTCCCATTCTTAAAAGGACTTTTTAACTAATACGATATGCATGAGACCAATGTGCATGAATAACTGAAAAACTACTGTAAGTCATATTGCCAAACAGGGCATTTTGAACCAGCAGCAATTAGCGTGACAGGAACTAAGTGACTTAGAGAAACAGAATTTTATTTTTCTAAATGGTCCACAGTCCTTTCTCTGAAAAGGCTTATGGCTCTGAAAAGAACCTTTGGCTTCAAAAATTTTGTGTCCCCATGTAAAAGGCAATTTCTAGGCACCACCCACAGGGACTTACTCGCACTTCATTTGATGGGAGCTTTCCTTGAGTATTTATGTAGCAAGCCCCCCCCCCCACCCATCCCTTTACATATCCCTTTGGCTTTCTCTCTCTTCTGATGGGCTCGAGAAAAGGTTGGATTGCTGTAGTTTACCTAGCTTTTGTCTCACTGTTTGGCTCAGAGTGACGCGTTTCACGGGTTTCTACATTCAAATCAAAGGTTATTTAGAATTTATTTTAAAAGTTCACGTGGAACACAGAGCAGACATGATGAAATAGTGGGTTTTAGTGCGACACCTAACAGATTTCAGAGGACTGAAGTCCCCCGGTGTGTTCTCTCTCCACAGATAGATAGGAAGCTGGAAATCAATTAAATGAAAAGTACTTGCATAATCACCAACTACTTTGAAATTCAGCGTGTACCTATGGGAAAAGGAAACAAGGAAAGAAAAAAAGCCCATGCACCAGGAAGAAAACACAATGGGTATTCAAGGGCAGTACCAGTATCCTGAATCCTCCTCCGCATCAAAACATTTGCGGTAGAGGCAAGAGTCATCTTTGCTCTGGTAACTGCCAAACAGCCTCCTCTTATTCTGATGCAAAACGACAGGGACATGTCCCACTGTGGCATCTGCATGCTGACACTTCAACCACCCTGGTTTAAAAGCAAGAGCTTCAACGGAAACCCTCAGGCAGGCAGAGGATCCTACCACCTTCCCGCTCAATCTCCGGGGGGCGTGTCATAGGAAGGCTGTTATTGGTTCAGCCCTGGTCACCCCACCACCCTGTGGGCCAATGGCCGCGGATCATGTGCTGCCGGTTGCTTATTGGCTGCGGCTAGCCGAGGCTGGGAGCAGAGCTGCTCTCATTGGACCACCCCGTCATCCATGTGTAATCGCAGTTCAGGAAGATGTTGGTGTCAAAAGGGAA